>NC_089598.1:28181710-28481710 GCF_019320115.1 Miscanthus floridulus | reverse complement strand
CAACAAAAAGAGATAACTAGAATAGTTGTGTATCTTGCACAAAAATAAAAAAGATAGATTCATCTAGCGAAGAACATTGACTCTATATTATTATTAAAGAATATTAAGTACAGACGCTAGAACACTGAATTTACTTAAACAAGAAAACTACTTAATAATATTAAGCATAAAATCTCCGTAGCTGATCGATGTTCTAGGAGTTAAGCATGGGATCTCCATCCTCTGTGATTAACTCGAAGGAGCCTAGTTGAGTAACTTTGGAGATGATAAAGAGGCCTTCCCAGGGACTGAGTGCTTGTGTCATCCTGAGGTATTTTGGATATGCTTGAGGACTAAATCTCCAACTTGAAAGGTACGGGGGCGCATGTTCTTGTCGTAGTGATGTCGTTGGCCTTGCAGGTACCTGGCAGACTGAAAGAGTGTGTTAAGCTTGATTTCTTTGGCACTGTCAATTTCTAGCCATGGGTTTCGTCTGCTTCGCCTTCATTGTACTGTTCAACCCTGGGAGAGTTCCATATCAAATCCATGGGCAGGATGGCTTCTAAGCCATAAACCAGAAAAAAGGGAGAGTACCATGTCGCTCTTCTTTGTTGAGTACATAGTCCCCAAACTACCTTGGATAACTTGTATATCCACTTGCCACCATAGTCTTTAAGCTCGTCGAATAGCCTAGGCTTTAGTCCGGCTAGAAGTTGCCCATTAGCCCACTCTACTTGGCTGTTAGGATGAGCTACGAAAGCATAGTCGACGCTGATGCCGCAATCTTGAGCCCAACTTCTGAACTCAATAACTATAAAGGGTGAACCGACATCCATAATAATCCAATTGGGCATACCGAACCGGTACATAATGTCTTGCATGAACTCAACTACCTTTGTAGCGTTGAACTTGACGAGTGGCTTGTACTCTATCCACTTAGTGAACTTGTCAATAACCACGTAGATGTACTCAAAACCACCCGATGCTGTTTTGAGAGGTCCAACTATGTTGAGCCCCTAGCATGAAAAAGGCCATGATGCAGGGATGCAGATAAGGTTGTGAGCTAGGACATGGGCTTGCTTGGCGAAGAACTAATAGCCCTTGTAGTGTCACACTAAGTCTTCTGCATCTTTCAGTGCTGTAGGCCAATAGTACCTGGACTTGAAAGCCTTGCCAACTAAAGTCCTAGAGGCCGCGTGGTTACCACAACACCCGGAGTGAATTTTCTCCAAGATCTTCTACCCTTCTTTAGGTGTAATGCATTCGAGGAGAACACCAGATGATGCGCCCCGTCAATAGAGTATGTCTCCGACTAAGACATAATTCTTGCTTTTGCACATGATCTACTCTACTTCTATCTTGTCATCAGGTAGCTTATGGTCTCAGATGTAATTAATAAATACTTGCATCCATGCCGGGTTGACCACTAGTACTTGGACATCAGAAGTTAGAGTAACAGTGGATGTAGAGGTTTCTTGTTTGATTGAAGGGACTTGGAGTGCCTGAACAAACACATTAGGGAGTACTTGGGCTCTATCTGATCCCAATTTGGCCAAAACATTAGCCACAACATTGAGATATCGCATAACATGGAGGATTTCTAGACCTTGGAAGTGTTTCTCAAGTTTGTGGACTTCTACACAGTAAGCGTCCATAGTTTCTTTGGTGCAATCCCAATCCTTGTTGACTATGTTGATGACCACCAAGGAGTTGCCATAGACGAGCAAATGCTTGATGCCGAGTGAGACTGCTACTCGAAGGCCATGAAGGAGGGTCTCATACTTGGCTTCATTGTTGGTAGCAGGCCAAAGTATTTGTAGGACATATTTAATCTATTTTCCATCTGGAGATATGAAGAGAACACCAGCGCCTACACCTCCTAGCTTGAGGGAACCATTGAAATACATCTTTCAATGATCGAGGATAACTGTCGGAGTAGGTTGCTAGGCTTTGGTCCACTCGGCTATGAAATCAGCCAAAACTTGAGATTTGATAGCCTTGCGGGAGACAAACTCAATGTTCTGAGCTCCTAGTTTGATTAACCACTTGGATATGCATCCTATTGCATCCCGATTGCGTAGGACATCACTAAGTGGAAAGTCGGATACCACTGTTACCTTGTGTTCATCAAAGTAGTGGCATAGTTTGCATGAAGTAATCAAGAGGGTATAGAGGAGTTTTTTCACATGTGGGTACTTGGCCTTGGATTCTGATAGCACCTCGCTAATATAATAGATAGGTCGTTGTGCCTTATATATGTGTCCTACTTTAGTCTGCTGCATGACTATTGCCGTGCTAACTACCATAATAGTAGTTACAATGTAGAGTAGGAGTGGTTCATGTCTTTTGGGTAGAGTAAGTATTGAAGAGGTGGACAGGTACTCTTTGAGCTTCTGGAAGGCTTCGTCAGCTTCAGCTATCCACTTGAACTTGCCCAACTTTTTCAACAACTTGAAGAAAGGTAAACCTTTTTCCCTGATCCACGAGATGAAACGATTGAGGGCAGCCATGCACCCTGTCAATTTTTGAACATCTTTGATGCAGTGAGGTCGAGTCATCTAAGTGATTACTTAAATCTGTTTTGTGCTAGCTTTGATACCCCAATGGCTTACGAGGAAACCAATAGTTGTCTAGAAGGAACTCCAAATAGGCACTTTGTTGGGTTAAGCTTCCACTTGTACTTACAAAGACTCTCAAAGGTTTGCTTCAAGTATGTGATCAGAGTAGAAGGGTCCTTGGTCTTGACGATGACATCATCCACGTATGGTTCTACATTATGACCGATTTGTTCACTTAGGCATGCCTAGATAGCCCGCTGATAGGTTGCACCGGTGTTTTTTAACCCGAAGGACATGGTCGTGTAATAGTAGGCACCAAATGGAGTGATGAAGGATGTCTTGCTCTGATATTCTTTTTGGAGGGCAATCTGATGGTAACCCGAGTAGCAATCAAGGAAGGATAAAAGAGCCGACCCGGCCATAGAGTCTATGATCTTATCAATACGAGGTAAGCTGAAGGGATCTTTCTGGCAGTGTTTGTTGAGATCTGTGTAGTCAACGCACATGTGCCACTCTTTTGAGTTCTTCTTCTGGATGAGTACATGATTAGCTAGCCAGTTAGGGTGATGGATTTCCCTAATGAACCCGACTTCCAATAACTTGGTGATTTCCTTCTTGATTGCTACTTTCGTATCTAGTGAGAACCGTCATAGACATTGCTTGGCTAGCTTTGAGCTAGGGTTTAAATCCAATTTGTGCTCAGCCAACTCTCTCGGAACACCTAGCATATCAGTTGGCTTCCATGTGAAGATATCTTTGTTTTCCCTGAGAAAGTTGGTGAGCACAAATTCCTATTCTTTGGAGAGGTGGGTGCTGATCATAGCCATCTTAGAGGAATCACCAGTACCCAGATCAATCTCGATGGTATTCGTCTTAGAGAGTGTGCAATGATTCCCGCCTTCTTAGTCGGAATCTCCATGTCTTCTGGCTTAGTTTGTTGTGCAATGTTGGCAATCGCCTGTGCTTCATAGGCTTGGTGTGTTCTGGCTACGATCTGGATGGCTTACGTGTTGCAGTCATATGAGCACTTGAGGTCGCCTTGAAAGGAAAGTACGCCATTAGGACCTAGCATCTTGAGCAAGAGGTACAGGTAATGTGGTATGGCCATGAATTTGGCCAAAGCAGGTCGAGAAAAGATAGCATGGTATAATGATTCAAAGTTAGCCATCTCGAACTTGATGAACTCCATTCGAAAATGGTTTGGGGGTGCCAAATGTTACCGGGAGCATGATTTGTCTGAGTGTCATGGCAGCCTTGTGGGGTACTATCCTATAGAAAGGGACGTCATTGGGGGTGAGTAGGCTGGTAAAGTCTAGGCCTATCTTCTTCAGCATATCTACAAATATTATATTCAGTCCTGCGCCGCCATCGATCAGGACCTTGGGGACTATCATGCCGGCTATTGTTGGACCCAAGATGAGTGGATAGTGGTTGACATTAGTCATACCAGTCCATTGATCTTTTCAGAAAACTGGATTAGGTACTTAGACTAATTAAGGTATTTTGGTGTTGAGGGCTCTCCTGCCATAATGTCCTAAAGAGCCAACTTTCCTGAGCGCTTGTTTGATGAAGTTGGTTGCCCCACAAAGATTACTATGATTATTGCTTTTATCGTAGAAACCTAGTTCTTGGAGTTGTCTGCACTCGGTCGCCATGTGCTTGGCATTCTTGTGGAAAGGGCAGGGTAAATTCATGAGGTCTTTGAACTTCTTGTTATTTTAGTTAAGACTTATTGGACCTGTCCATGGAAACAAGGGTGTTGTCGGGTCCTCTTTTTCTACAAGGCTATCCACCCTGATTGCTTCTGGGTTATAACCTTTGTCTTATTGGTCGCGTGGGAATCATTCACGAGTACGCTCTTCAGATGCAATCATCTTTTTGTACTGTATGCTTAAATTCCTTGGCGGTCTCTGGATTATTGTCGTAGAATTTTTCAAACTACCACTTGTATTTGATCCCATTGGCGAAGTGATCTATTACCTCCCTGTCTATTATATCATAGACATGAGCTCACAACTCAGCAAAGCGGCCATAATATTGCTGGGAGGTTTCATCTGGTTTCTCTTGCAAGCTCTAAGCTTGTTCTGAGTACGTGGATGGGTGAGGACGCCGCAAAAATTTTCACAGAATTTGCGCTGGAGCTGCCCCCAAGTATCGATGGAGCTGGCTCATAGCTTATCGAACTAGGCAAGATGCATGGTGTCGACTGCCATGGGAAAGTATAATACTTTGATGTCGTCGTCGCTGCCTACCTACTCAATGGACTGAGAGTAGATACACAACCATTGGTTAGGTTCTGTCTTCCCATCGTATTTGGTATGGTTGGATGGCTTGAATATGTAGGGAAGCCAAATAGAGAGTAGTCTATTTGAGAAACATGGGAACTTGTTTGGTGAGATGCTGGCCTCTCTGTACTCAGACTCGCCTCTGCCTTCCCTATTACTGTACTGGTGCCCATGATAGGCTAACTGTGCAGCACCCTGATTCCTGTTCTGGTTACCCTGTGGCCCTAGATGGGAGTGGGCTGGTATTCGTTGTTCTCCTCCTTGGTTACCCTATGGCCCCAGTGAGAGTGGGCTGGTGCCTGCTCCTCTAGTCCTTGGGAAGGGTTAGCTTGGGATGTTACTTTTGCAGCCTACATCTGAAGGCCTGTGGATTCCAAAATAACTTTGAGTCATTGCTGATCTAGAGTAGGGTTTTCTATGGCCGCCATCTCTTTTAGTAGGGCATAGACATTAGCGTAGGCCATAGTGAAGACCCTATGGCTAGCTACTTCCATGAACTCAGGCTCAAGGTTGCGATGCAGAGGCTCTAACAGCATCATGGTCTTAGCGCTATCGTTCTTCTTCTTTATCCTATAGACACTGTTCATATGATGCCTCTACAGCCAAGCGCCGTCGTTCAACGTCTCAACAAGCCAACTGATACTGTTGCCACTCTTCCTTGCAGTGTTGGGCGTCATTGCATAGAGCCTATCGAGCTCTATTGTTCCTTTCCCTAGCCATCTTCTGCTCATATGTCTCTCCGTTGGGTGGCGCAGTGTTTGGGGAGATGTTGGACAAGGTTTCTTCTCTATCTTGGATATCTAGTGGGTTAGGCATAGGGATCTGAGGTGGTTGCCTAGCCATACAGACTTCTCTAGAGTGCCTCATGGCTGAGTGAGTTCTAGATTCTATAGTTGTCGTGATGTCCAAGATCTCTATAGAACCACGATCGTTGTTGTCCGCTAGAAGAGTTCTACCATCCTGATAAGGCAAGAGTTCCACCATGCTAACTAGATGAGATGGATCTATTCAAGAAGTGTTGGGTCAATCACTCAACCAATGGATGATGCCTCCTTCGGGTGTGATGGATAAAACCAAACCTCTCTGGACACCCGTAAGAGGGATCTCTTGCTTAGACTGCATGAAGTAGCTGATCGTATATTGATAGATTGAAGCTAAATTCTTGAGTCCAAGTGGAAAATGAACTGGGTCTTCGTGTTGGACTTCAGATGGGATCTCTAGCCTAGACAAAGGTGACATGTTCGAGAAGGAGTCATGGTTGATGGTGATCTCCTGAGTTTGAGTTGAATCAGAAATTGAGAGGTGCAAAAACTTCTCGACAAGTTGGTCCAGCATGGCCGTCAAGACATCTGGTGAAGCTTGAGGCGTCGGTACCTCCATGAGACAACTTTGGAGCTTGTTGTTATCATCTGCCTTGTAAATCTAGGGGCCAAAGATGAAGTTGTCACCCGCCGAGAAAATCATGTCATCAAGGTTTGCTGAGCTTTCAATCATGAAGTCACCAAGAGCCCCTACCTGGTGTGCCAGCAGTCGGTGTTTGATGACCAACAACCCATCACAGGGGTACCCAGGACGATGTTCGGAGGGCTTCAGTGTATGTAGAACTCGATGGTAAATGCAAAGAGACAAACGATGTATACTGGTTCAGGCCTTCTTGTCGAGTAATAGCCTTTATGTCCAGTCGGCGTGTAGCCTTTTGTGTTGGATTGATTGTATGATTGTTAGGGTTACAAGGGGGTGCATCGTGCCTCTCTTTATATAGGGGATAGGGTAAGGGTGCATATCTAGTCCTAGTCAGTTATAAGAGAAGAGTCATTATCCAATTATAGAATCTAGCTTTCATAGTAAGCCAACTAAGTCGATCTGGAATAGCTTGAAGTCCATACCACCTTGTCTCACGTCCTCCGACAGATCGTGGGCCATCTTGGGGCCCATCCAAGTAGTTCCTTCATGGGGAACCCCTAGGACCCTAGTCCATTAGAAAGGAGAAGAACAACAACTGAAGGAGGACCGGACGCTGGGACCGGAGTCACAATCAGAGCATCCGGTCATGCAGTACATGGAACTGATGTTGTACAGTATTTCACCCACATCCGGTGTAAAGTTGAAGCCATGTCAGATCAACTCGAGGAGGAACACAGGGAATGATCAGACTTAGCTGCACATCCGATCATGAGAAATGGGACACGTTTGATCACGTCGAGAGCATTTCTAGAGCTCCCTGTTCCTGATCGAACTCAGGGGGAGCAGCATTAGGTCAATTCCATCGGCGCGTCCTGTTGCAATAGTGTTCGCTTGATTTGTTTCAAACTCTAACTAACACATGGGGCCCACTTCCCTCTTTGGAAACCTACATCAGCTCATTCTCTTCTGTCAACTGGGCCCACATTTTCTCTCCCTTCCTCATTTGGCCACGCCCACCTCTTTCCATCCGTACGTCGGCGCCATGACTCCTAACCCCAATCCGTTGCCACGACCATGCTCCTTTAGCCACTGCGCCAACATCCTAGTCACGCCGTCATGCACTCACCGTACTTTCACTGCTGTGCCTAGCCCATGCACACGCTAGCGTCATGCCAAGCCTAAGCCACCACACGCTCTCATGGTCGTCGTGCCCGCGTCATTGCTGCCACTGCCTGAGGCCACCCCACCATCTCACCATTGTCTTTGTTGGCTTCGGCGACCTCGTGCGCACCTCCTCAATGACCTATGTCGCTTCCTAGTGTTTTCCTTGGCTAGCGGCATCTCTTCTAGGGTGAGCATCACCACTGCCCTCTAGGTGTTTGACACATTGTCTAAACCAGTCCAGTTTGCCTTTTCTAATCTGGTTCTTGGCCAAAACTCATGCAGTGACTGGTGTAGACTTCTTGTGGTGTTTCCCTAAGCCTAGGGCTCCTCCTCAGCAAATCCTTGGCTGGTTGCTCCATTTCCCTTGGTGAGCGCCCCCTCTACACGTCAATTTGCTTGATGCATTGTATGGATGGCCCCAGCAGCTTATGACTCCCCTTCTTGGTCATTTTCTTTTGCAGTGCCATTGCCATTCAGATTGTGGTGCCCCTACCATCATTCCATATCTATTCACAAGGATTCCAGGTAGCAAGCAATCGCCTCTCTATTTCTTATCTAAATATGCTTGCTACTGCATAGGATATTCTTTCCTCTAGTGAACTATGCTGCTTAGAAGTATTCCATCTATTTCTATGCATGTAGTGAGTTGTGGCAGTGAGGTTACATTGATAGAGGGCAGTGACAGCTGAACTCGGGGCCAAGCCCAAGAGTATGGATTGAGGCCAAGCCTCACGAGTGTCAGCTGACATTGGTTCTTATTGCCAGTGGTTTTCTTGTCAGAGGGCAGACGATGGGTAGTTGATCTTGTTAGTGGCAGTATGTCTAGGGGAGTTCTTGCTTGAGTGTTTGATTTGACAGTTGATCTTTTCAGTGGTAGTTATTCTTAGTGAGTGATAGTATGGCTCACTACAAGAATGTCGGGGGTGGTCCCAACGATGAGGAGAGGCATCCTCCTCGTCTGACATCTCAGTAGGAGAAGGGGCCCAAGAAGGTGATGACAAAGAAGAAGCATAAGCATGGTGATATAGAGGCAGAAAGAGCAGCAACAGAGTGTGCTGAGAGAGGTGGCAGAGGTAGTAGTGTTCACATAGGTGAGGCTTAGTTTCACCTAGAGGGCAGAGAGCTTGGCACTAACGAGATAGAGCAGGCAGCAGTAGAGGAGCCTACACCATAATCAGAGGAGCAGATAGAGTAGGCTGAGTAGGTAGAGAAGCCATGGCTTTGACATTCTAGTTGTACTCACACTCAGGTGTCACCATGGCTTGAGACACAGAGACGTGGTTCTTGTCCACCTCCTAGACCATAGGGTTCGCCGTCAGTGGCACACTTGGACCTGAGGGCAACTATAGCTAGGCAGGTGTAGCAGCTTTGTCTTGTGGAGTTTGAGTTGTGGTTTTCATCGAGGCAGGATGAGTGAGCTTCAGAGAACTTCTCACAGTGTTGCAGGAGGACTTCTACAATGTCTACCTCAATAGTGGTGTGGCATTCAGGTCTTAGAGAGTGTGCTCCTTAGAGGCTATAGTTGCAATTGTAGGATAGTAGATCCATCCCCACCTCACCTACCTACTAGGTCTGACAAATCTCTTAGGGTGGACTGGTAGGTGCGTTCTATCATGGGTCAGAGAGTTCTATGCTTCTTTGTGGATTGACCCGGGGCACAGGTACATTCACTTTGCTTTCAAAGGACGTGACTATAGGCTACAAAGCTCAAGGGCTAGAGAGATATTGAGGATTCTAGAGTCTTCTACTTGGATTCACAAGATCTGCTATGGAGAGACAGAGCCACCGAGATGCCCTCACGGTGGACGGATACCACCTACAGACACAGTGAGAGCTTGCTTCACTAAGCTGTTTGGAGAGGGATCGATCTACACACCATGTGACCTTACACCTATAGCTCGTATCCTAGACTCAGTCATGAGGAGGACCTTGCTCCTGAGGGGTGGCTACCATGAGGGATTGACACATATTCAGCTTTGGTTAGTCCACCACTTGATCTCTTAGACTATGTTTGATATTTGGGATGTGATGCTCTTAGAGATGGTGGACACCTTGGCAGAGGGTTTCAAGGGCCATCGTTAGTTGTCATATGCTCACTGGATTACCTTCCTTATTTGGAAGGCAGTTTCACAGATGTCCCTAGAGACAGTGGCTGAGTGGAGTGGTGCTACTACAGAGTTTTCCAAGTACAACATGAGCCAGCTATTGTGTCACATTCATGGGAGGACACCCGGCCAGTAGCGCTATAGACTAGAGGTGATAGAGACTACAACTGAGCAGGATGAGGCCATTAGGGCCATTCAGAGACAGTGCTTGAGTAGCTAGAGGGATAGCATGGCGACGAGGACGAGGATGACTTGACTGATAGCTCAAATGATGACTACTAGCCAATTCCCCACATGGCTCCATGAGCTTATGATAGAGAGGCTGGTTGCTCCAGCTTAGCTCCACCATAGCCACCGCAGACAGACACTGCTTTGCTAGCTATACTTGAGCGTATGTAGTAGGACCAGGCTCGTTAAGCATAGGAGATAGCAGCTGCTATTGCTCAAATGCAGGCATGTTAGGATCAGTTCTAGCAGCAACAGCAGCTAGACACTCAGCAGTAGCTTCTTGGTTTCATGCAACATGTCCTTATGGCTACAGGGATTGCTCCTTACTAGCCCATGTTGCAGCTTGTTTTGACTACTACCACCACCCTAGTGACTCTAGCGTTATATCCTAGTGGGCTTCAGAGTCAGGGATAGCTAGCTGCATAGTTTTCCTCACCTTCCAAGCAGGTGTCTTAGTGGTTCACTTCACTAGGGATAGAGTAGGCTTAGTGCTTCACTCCTATAGTTATGGGCTTCACTCCTACTCAGTCAGAGTCCATGCTAGTGATAGACACTCCTGTCTCCAGGAGTTTGGGTCCTTGCTCCTACTTCAGCAGCTCCAGTCACCGAGATGACTGAGACTCTCCCATCTTCTGTTGCTTCATCAGAGCCGCCTCCAATAGTCACTCCTACACTTGAGGCTTCAGCGACAGAGACAGCGGCAGTTGTGGCTCCACTTCCTATAGAGATAGCTTTAGAGCCATAGGGTCAGGCTATAGCTTTAGCTTCTACTTCTCAACTAGCCAACCCAGTTACTGAGACTACAGAGCAGACCTAGGCCGTTTCACTTCCTATTTTAGAGTCAGAGGGTCAGTATCTGCTTGCTCTAGCTAGTCCAACAGTTCCAAGTCTAGAGTCAGATGATGATGCTACTTAGTTTCAGATCTCTCACCGTACCTTAGTGCCCAACTCGTCTGCTCCTACCCCACCATCCGACCCTTAGGTTTTGGTACTTGATGCCAAAGGGGGAGAGGGAGCGAGTATGTTAGACTTAGGGGAGCGTGTGAGATGGACTCATTCTTTTGTGTGTGTTACTTCATGCATTCATGTTTACTTTCATGCATTGTGATATATGTGTGATTGTGAGTCTTTCGTGACATGTGTGCTCTCTACTTTGATATATAAATGTCATGTCACTTGCTTTTGCTCATTTGCTTTGCTTTTGCGTTTTACTCCGATTTGAATGAGCATTACATTATGTACTCTTGCTTATTTCATATTCTTTTGAGTACTTATGTTGGTTTGGTTCGTATAAGCTTCCTAACCCTTGTTCTTATTGTCAATTGCTTATATGAATCAAGCATGTTGAAAACCTTATCTCTCTTACACATATTTGAGGTTATGTTGTCATCAATCACCAAAAAAGGGGAGATTGAAAGCATCTAGGCCCCTAGATGGTTTCGATGATTAATGACGACATAAGATTACTATGACTAATGTGTGTTTTGCATAGGCAATTTGAGTTAGGTCATGGTAATGATGATTGATTGGGTAATTATGGTTTTCATGCCCCTGTCGATGGAAATCATTTCAGTTTTCAAAGGATGGATGACAAGGTTAAGGACGTACTAGTTCTAAGTGTCGATTGGCGTTGGAGAGACACTTAGAGTAATTTAGGACTTTGTTCTTTCATTTGGCCATACTATTAAGGGAGGTGTGAACTAGTAGCTCGACCTAGGTAAGTCTAATGTTTTAGGTGTGGTGCACCCTTGTCAAACTTAGCACTAGGTAGGTCATGGTTTGCCCTAAGATCAATTGGAGACAAACTCATTCACAAAGGTTTTGAATTGTAAGTGCATGGAGTGCTGATTGTACTGACCAGACGTTGTGGCGTCGGGTCTGGTCAGTGGTGGCGCACGCAGCAGAACCTAAGGCATCGATCGAACGCTAAATCAAAAAGGAATCGGCTACGTAGGAAGGAGATCGGACATGCGCGTACGTGGAGTCCAGTCAACATTAGTAAGGGTCCAGAGAGCAAATTTGTGGACCTAACGTGTCCGATCAAGGCAGATCGGACTCTGCTGAGTGTTAGGTCACTCCAATGGTCTTCTCTAATAGCCTTGTGTGCTGCAGCAGTGGAGAACTAACCGGACGTGTCTGGTCACCTTGATCTGCGCATCCGGTCACCACGTAATGTGCTAAGGTGGACAGTAACGATCATGTTTTGAATGGGGGGTGTATAAATAGCTCTCCTACTCGTCCAATTTAACTCTCTTGCCCATTTCTTCACCTAAGGAAACACTTTGGAGTGCAAGGGAGAGCAGGAGCCTAGTGGGTTGATTGAGATTTGTGAATCCAAGATTAAGGACATCATTAGTGCATAGAGAGTAGTAAGTGTGCATCCACCTTTCTCATTAGGCCTGTCTTGGTCAAGTGAGAGTTTGTGCTTGTTACTCTTGGTGATCGCCATCACCTAGACGGCTCGGTGGTGATTGGAAGCTTGGTGATCATCCGGCGGGAGCTTGTGGATGACCCAAGTCATGGTGTGAGCGGTTGTGGGCAATTCACCGTGACGGAGTGTCAAAGAATCAGCCCGTAGAGAGCACTTGATCCTTACATGGATCAAGGGAGAGCTACACCCTTGCGCGGGTGCTCCAATGAGGACTAATGGGGAGTGGCGACTCTCCGATACCTTAGAAAAACATCACCGCGTTCCTCTCCCTCTCTTTACTTTGAGCATTTACATTTGAGCAATTTAATTCATGTCTTTACATTCTTAGAATTGCCATGCTAGTGTAGGATTGGAACCTAGGGTGCAAAACTTTTGTACGGTAGAACAATAGAAACACTTTTAGGCACTGGGGGTGAAATGGGCTAAGTGTAGAGCTTAATTATTGCTAGAAATTTAGAATTAGCCCAATTCACCCCCCTTTTGGGCATCTTGATCCTTTCAACATGAATGAGAAGATGACTTAGAATAGGTAAACTCTAACTGTGGAAGGGTATGGCAAAGAACTTGACACCCGGGATGGCCATGCTGCAAGTGCCACATATCAACCGAGCGCGACGCCGTAGCAACAAGCGTCGATTGAGGAGAAGACGCCATGGGTACAAATCACCAGCGATGTTACATCGGAGGAGCAACACTTGGGTCGGGATATCCTTGATGGAAAAACCAAAAGGGTCAAACTCAATAGTAACATTGTTGTCACGAGTGAGAGAACAAATAGATATCACATTCTTCACTAATGATGGAGAAACAAGGATGTTGTTCAGTTGAAGAGGGGACTGAACTGTAGGTAAAGAACTAGAGGCATGATGAGTGACACGAAGAAAAGCACCGTTGCCGACAGTGATGGAAGGAGAATTGGAGAGGGGTTGGTAGGAAGTGAAATTACCAGCATTGGAAGCCATATGCGAGGTAGCTCTAGTGTCTAGGAACCACTCCGTCGCCTATGGTTCGGTGGGTGGAATACCGGAGGTGGACAGCGCCGCAAGCAACGCCTGATGGTTCCAGACATCTGGTGGTGTAGGCTGAGGCTGAGGAACACCAGGAGCAGGGATCGATGGTGCACCAGCAAAGTACGCTTGTTGTTGTGGTTGACCGGGACAAGGGCCGAGCACCCCGACGCCGGGAATGTGGAAGGGCATGGGCCACGCTTGGACCATCCCTATCCACAGGTTGATGCCGGGCACCCAGCCTTAGGGAGCTCGGTGCTACGGAGTAGAGGTGGAGCCACCTTGGTGCTGATAACCGTCGTGGCCACGCCCATGCCCGAGACCACGTTTGCCATCCGAACGAGGTGCCGAGCCGTGGGCAACTATCGGAGGTCGTGGGGGAGGTTGGGCGCCCTAACCAGCGTCGGAACCACCTTCACCGGTAGCCGGAGCAGGCGGCCAAGAATCACCAGTGGCGAGAAGAGCATGTTGTGCGGTGGACTTGGCATGCTCCTTGTCATACTGTTCTTCTAGAAGCAAGTAGGAGCGGGCAGAAAGTATGCGGCGGGTTCTTGGCGGTGATAACCGGGACGGTGTGCCTATACTTGGGGGAGAGGCCATGGAGCATGTTGAGGACCTGGGACGTCTCACGGATGGGCTGCCCGACGTCGCGCAAGGCATCAGCGAGCTGCTTCAGTCGGCCGGTGTAGGTCTTGATGTCCATGTCACCTTGGAACAGGCTCCTGAACTCAGCCTCCAGGTAAATGGCTCGGTGAAGCTCATGGTCTCGGAACTGATCATGGATCGCGTTCCAGATGGTGTGCGTCGTGGCCTTGGGGGCATGGACGATGGCACGAACATCCTTGGAGATGGTGTTGTAGAGCCAGCTAGGGATGCACTGGTCTACCATGGTCCACTAGCGATCGCGGCGGTTGGCGGTAGTAGTAGGAGAGGTGAGATGAGAGCTGATGCCGAATTTGCCAATGAAGGCATCAAAAAAGCACCACCACTCGGTGTAATTCGATTTGGCGATGTCGAGCTGGACGGGGATGTGGGACTTGATGTAGACGGTTTGCAGTACGGTGACCGGGAGCGGCGCGGTGGGAGCAGTGTAGGATTCGGCATCAAGGAAGGAGGAGGAAGAGGACTCGGCATCAAGGGAAGAGGAGGAAGAGGACTCGACGTCAGATACGTCGGTGTCAAAATTAAAACGGGTTGGAGTCCATAGCAGCGGATCGCGGCGAGACGAGGAAGCAGTGGAGAAAAGGGGGCGGCCACGGCGAGCACCGGCGGGCGCGACACGGTGAGGGGCGTGGCGTGCACGGCGGTGTAGGAAGAGCTGGGCGGCGAGGAGCAGCGGTTGCGAGAAAGCAGGGGATCAACCCGCACGAGCTGATACCATGTAGAAGAACGGGAGCCAACAACCATTCGTATTGATCTCTGTAGAGTACATATACAGGTTACAAGGTGGGCGCTCTGGACGCGCACCAGTGCGGAACGTGGGCGACGGAGTGGCCAGCCGCACGTCCAGGCGTAGACTAACTACCATAGACGAAGCCGTCTAATACACTGCTTCAACAGTGCGGTCACTGCTTCTGACGTCGTCCTATATAGCCAAGCTAGCCAGATCACCTAACTGTGGAAATAGTGAAGCACGCAGGTGTACGTCGTCGTCAGATCGATCTGTAGCTTAATTGGTCGGTATATGTATGCAACTATGCATGCATCATGAGCAGACAATTAAGTGCATATCTCTATGCAAATAGATGTCGTACGTGGCACGTGCCTGCACACGTACGTCGTGTACTGTGTACATGGCTAGCTGGGCAGAGCAGATGCTTGCATGCTGTACGTAAGTGATGGATGTACACGCATCATATCGCTCCGTTCGCGTGCCTTTAAACCCGGCTTGATCCGTTTATTTTTTTTATCCGGAACAGTGTTTTTTTCTCATAAATTTCTCCAGCATTCCTCTAAACCATCTAGATTCCTCCAGAATTCAGACTAGGGAACATGTGCCAGTGCGCGTCGTCCCATGCCACCGTGTCGGCAGTCGGCACTGCTGACTGCCGGGCTCTCCGATCCACCGTGACGATTGGCATGTCACCACGCATATCCGCATTGCCAATTTACAGTGTTTGGTTTGAGCATTGGTTACGCTAACGTAAATATAATCTAATTAAGCTGGAAAGAGATGCGATTACAACTGGGGATGCGTGGGATCGAATTTGAATAACTCGATTTCCAATTCCACCCTAATGGAATATGGCCAGACTGAAACAAACACCTGTAAACGGTATCTCATATCTCTCCGCAATGCATTCGACTCGCCGTCTGGCTAGCAACCTGGCACTAGCGGATCGACTAGCACCATTACTCCATGGTGCCAAACAACCGAAAATTACCGTATTACAAAATACAACACCCCTTATTATCGATGGGAAGCATTGTGGAAGTAGGTAAGAAGAAAAAGATTCTTCCACCTTGTAGTAAGCTTACTACCCCGCGGGTAACCATTAAAACATCATTTTCTTCTCTTCTCGTATGGCCCTCGAGGATTGCCACCACGGGTGGCTGAAGCACGATCGACGCTGCCGCCTCGTGGGACCTCGCCGATGCACGCCCCTGTGTGCCCTCGTTGACACGTCGTTGATGCCCCGAGAGAAATTTGCCACCCCACACTCCAGCAAGTACCCCATATGAGAGGAAGGGCCAACGCATTCGAGATCTAGACTAGGGGTTGATGGCTCTCCGAGCAGTCGCATTGGGGGCTAGGAATTTAGAGGCGGCAGAAGCGAGGGGTTCCATGGAAGTCGATGCAGTGTGGTCGCATGGGGAGGAAAATGATCATGTGTTTGGGTTTTTTATTAACGTGGGACCTAGTTTATACCACCCCTCCCAATTTAGCATTGTGGTTATTAGAATATACATTGCTGCTGCCCTAAAGATTTCTTCGAAACAACATGGTATTCTTTCAGAATATAGGAATAGGAAAAACGTTAGAGTAGACTGTCTTCCCAAGTTGAATCCTACGAAATCGAAAGCATTAAAAAACGTGGGATTTGCCCGTTTCGATGTTACAAGGAAAACATGGGAATCAATAAAGGATAGACATAAAAGAATTTTTCTGAAAGGTTCGCCCCCATGTTAATTTCAAGTCCATATTATAAGTCCTCCGCATTTCTTATGATATGAAACAAGCCATTGCATAGAAATTTCAAAACAAATTTAGGGCCCGTTTGAATCCCTTTATTTTGGAGGAATTAAAATCTACATAATGGATTAGGCTATTTGGCTTGGAATTTGACATTCCATAACATTCCCAAGCTCACAAATAAGCATATATCAAATTTATAGGGTGGGAGATAGAAATGGATTCTATAGATCACTATGCTGTAATTCTATTCTCCAACTTATAGGATACTCTTCAACTTACTTCCCTAATAGAAATACAACATATAAGTATGTCCTTTGTATGTCTAACAATAAATATACAAATATATTCTATATATAACTATATTAGCTTAATTAATCTATGTCTAAATTGTAATTATTAGGATGAATTCAATTTCAATGATCCAAACCGGTCGTAAGAGATCCAATCCTATGTATAAGAGTGGTTCATGGGAATTTGTTCTAGCTATTCCTTCATTTTTCTTTTTACTAAAACAATTGTAAGAAAGAAAATACAAAAATAAACAAAACAGTACATTGTTATTACCAATAATTTAGACGAAATATCACAAGCCAAACTGCATGCATGCTTACCTTAAACTAAAGAAAAGTACATATCATTCGACAGTGCTACATACTGGACATGTCTCTCGCAATTTAGCTGAAGAAACATGCTTAAAACACCTCTCGAAACAAGCCAAAAGGAAAAGAGAAAAGTGGAAGCGATCTAGACAGGCAGAAGACACATTTACAAGCAGAGGTCCAAGCTTATGACACCATCCTTGTGTCCCAACTCCGGTCTCCCTATCATCTCCGCCGACTGGCCGGACAAGCACGACGACGGCAACGGGGGCAGTGACGTCACCACGCTCATCGCCATCTTGTCGTCGTCTTTGCCAGCCATCATCTCTCCATAGCCCGAGGGATCGGTCCCCACGGGTCGGCCAGCCGCGACAAAAGCGCCACCACTCCCAGGTGGCGACGGCCTCCACATCCCTGGCACGGCCACGCCGCCGTACACGGGAGGAGGCCGCGCCACGGGCCCCACGCCGCCGTACATCCCCGGCACGGCCCCTGTCCACACGGCCGGCGGGTAGTGCGCCGGTGGCAGCGCCGTGTGGCCGCCGCCGCCGCCGCCGTAACCGAAGAGACCGTAGAGGTGCGCGCCGGGTAGGTAGGCGCCGCAGTGCGCGGCGAAGGAGGCCTCGAGGTGCACCCTCCGCGCGTGCTGCCGCTCTCGCTTGTGCGCGTTCTGGTGCCCGCCCAGCGCCTGCGACGTCGGGAAGTTGCGGCAGCAGTAGTGGCACTCGAACTTCCTCTCCCCGCCGGACGCTGCCGTCTCGCCGACGCCCTCCCCGGCCGCGGCGTCCTCCTTGAGCAGCAGCAGCTGGTGGGCCGCCTGCTGGTCGTTGGGGAAGTCCCGGCCGAAGAGGCGGATGCTGGCGGCGTCCCTGCTCGCCGGCGCCGGCGTCTTCGGTGCCGCGGCACGCGCAACGCCGGGGATGAAGGGCAGCTGCGCGAACGAGTCGAGGCCGTGCATGTCATGCGGTGCGGCGGCCATGGCAACGACGACACGGCTGTGTGGACTGTGGTCACGTCGCAGTAAATTGAACGACGACAGGCACTAGCTAACCAGGATTTCTGTCGCCTGTGCAGTGCTGCTCGGCAGTGAGCACTGAGCAGAGAAGTGCACGCAGGAACTGGGTGCGAGTGGTGGTGTGGTTTTAATAAGGCGAGAGACGAGGGGCGATCGAGGCGGCCGGCAAGCCGGCCGGCCATTTGCAATGAGAGGAGGGGGACCGGATCGAGTACGCGACAGCAGCCGAGGCGTTGAGTAAAAGCTTAGTATCTCGTCACCGAAGTACCCCCTCTCAAGCTAGGCAGCTGCGTACTGCACTGCCGACCTGTGCACACGTGCCCGATTGCCCGTGCAGCAGTTACTTCATGCCTCTTGGAATAATAGTAGGATTCTAGCCTCTAGGAATAGAGATAGAATAAGCAGCCTGTTCGGTTGGCTGGTTCGTATTGTTGCTGGTTCGTGAAGAAGTACCGCTGGCGGGTTTGTGTGAGAGAAAAATACTGTTCCGGCTAGAAATTTACGATCGTTTACGACAAGCCACAGCCAAACGAACATGCTGAAGATATAGGTCTACTCTTATACTTCGAGTGGATTTAAAGTCCTAATAGGACATATATCAATTGGACTAGCGTGCTTGGTTAGATGAACGATCTCATTCGGCATGGGTCCATGAGGCATGAGGTGGTCCGATCATTTTTCACTGGAACTGGATCACCACGTTCCACAGAATGGACAGGAGCGAGGAAGAATTATATTATTGCTACGTAGATGACGGACGACTTCAACCGGAAACCCAATCCAAACAGCGCCTAGGCTCGGATATATGATCAGATGATCGGTCGGACGATCCCGTGCTGCAAAACCAAACAGGCTGATAATGTTGCGACTATATAATAGACGACATAGCAGTCTAAGGATAAGCTAATAAGCCGTTTCAATTATTTTCTACATGGTATCAAGAGCTATCGACCTATCTTTCGCCCGTGTCGCCCTGTAGAGATCAATCTACAAAAGCTCTCTAGGGCGCCGCATGAATTAGTTAGCCCCAAGAAACATCCATAGACATTAGTTTAGATATTTTTTTCATCGTCCGAAATCCTGGTTGTTGGCGGCAAATCCATCTATAGCATTGGCACCGAAAATTCGCATCTATCTTGCCCCGCGTCGATCTCTCATCTATTCAAAGGTTTGCACCTGCTGGGCCGGCGTCGATCTCTCATCCAGCCATCGTCACCACAAGCATCTGTTTTTTTTTTGTCCGTGCTTCCACATGGATTTCCGGCCGGCTTTGATGAGCACGTTGAAGTTTGAACTAGACACAATTATCATAGACCTCAATCATTGGGAAAATAGACTATCATATCACATGGGCATGCTAACTTGCTAAGCGAGAAAAACTACATATGCCCCTTTACATTTGACGACGGTCCTAATCCTTACGCCGCACACGAGAGCGGGGCAACCAATTTGAACTTGGTCAAATCAAACATAATAAACCATTATACTTTCCCTGTTCTAAATTGTAAGTTATTCTAATTTTTTCTAGAGTCAAAGCATCTCAATTTTGACCAATTTTATATAATAAAATAATAGCATTTATGATATCAAATAATATTATTTGATTCTTCATTAATTATATTTTCATAGTATATCTATTTTTAGTCAAACTTGAGATGTTTTGACTTTTTAAAAAAGTTAGAATGACTTATAATTTGGGACGGAATGAGTACTTTATTAGTCAATTGGAGTTTAACAACGTATTTGTCAAACATAACCTATCACGCTCCTGCTCGGGGTTGGGCGGTTAGGGGAGGCGGCATGGGCAAGTTGGGGGCGCGACGGTGGCCGGTGGCGTGCGGTAGGAACAGTGGCGGCGTGCAGGAGAGGGGCGGTGACGCTAGCAGAGAGAGAGAGGAGATTTGTTTAAAGAGTAAGGCTCTATTTCCTTCTTAAGTTAGAATAGTTACAATACCCCTATATTTATAGTCCCTAGCGGACTTGCACATCAAGCAATCTAGTAAGGAGTCCTTACAGGTTTGGATTCTCCTTTCCTAAAACAAACTCTCTCTTTTCCTAATAAATTCTAAGCTCCTTTTTCTAAACAAAATGTCTATATTTTTTCCTAAATATTTCAATTTTCTTAAATCATCTAGAATCCGGGATGATGTGGAGGTGGAGGGAGCGTCGCCCCCCTAGCTAGGCCGCGTGCCTCCCTGGTGCGCGTGCGTGCCCTGTAGCCTCGGCCGCCGCCCAGTCGTGGGCTCCCGCCGGCCCGTTTGGCCCGCTCTAAGGGGCCTCATTTACGAGCATGACATAACCCTACTCTGGGATGTGGCGTTGAGTTTTTTTTTCTGACCCTTATAGTATGATATAAGTGGATTAACTAGCTAGCTAGGGAAAACATATGCTTCTAAGCACAGTAAGTACTATAGTAGACATAAAGCTGTTTGTTTGTTTGTTTTTTCGCTGGCTTTGTATCATTGTAGGTACACAGATGAGCAGCTATCACTAGCAGCGGGCATGAAAGACATCATAAGCAGTATGATGTGCCATGCATGCATGTTGCGACTCCCAGCTTCCCTCTCTCTCTGCATGTCACTGTTGTTGGGTTCCTGACAGGAAGGGGCCGTATAGGAAACCTGGCATGCATGGTTTTCAGGGCATGGTGTGCGAGACCGTCTGACTCACTGGCTACACCGTAACCAGGTGGTCCTCTCTTGCCATGGGATCGATCGGCTGGCGGGGACGTGCCTGCGTGTGTGCTTCATTGCCTGTTTGCTTGCTGCTATATATACACACACACGTTAGTATTGCAGTAGCTTGTCACATGGTTCAATGATTTATTTCTAGCTAGCAGGGCCCTGTGTGGGAGCAGGATGCCACCAGGATGCACGCATCATGCATGCATGGCTGTTGAATTGAAGGTCCCACCTTTACACTGCTCTCTGACGGCATCTGAACTCCTGTTAGTTCCCTTTGCCCCGGTATGTATTTGATCAGTGTTGATTATTCCTGGTGCTGTGTTCGATGGAACGAAAAGCTTTTTTGTGGGATCTACTACTACGTGTGTTGCATGTAATGCAACGTTCGTGGTCGATCGATGCATGCATGCATGCTTATTGCTTGCGGCTTTGCATTGCTTGAATTGTCTCTCTCGCTTTTGCTGCATGCCTGAAGTCTTGCAATGATTTTTCCCGGACTTTGAAGCAGTGGTACTGAAGCATCCTGTGGATCCTGCAAGCCTCGCAGAAAAATCCCCGGTCGTCATCAGCACGTACGGCGGCAGCCAGCAGCATCCCGACGAACGTCTTTATTTGGTTTGCAGCATCGCTTAAGGGGCAGTACCGGCCAGCGCGCCAATTACCGCGTGACCTAGAGTTGTAAGCTGCATGGGTTTATATATTTATATATATACTTCTAGGGGCTGGAATGTTAGATCATATGCCCTGAGAAACAATTCCACAGTGCATGTATGCCGCGCCAGGAAGTAAGAACTGACGGTATAATTCAGGTACCAGGGCCGGTAGTCAGGCTGTCACTGATGAAGTGCAGACTTATTTCCAACAACCTACTCCTCTGTTCCCATCTTTCTGCGACAGTCATCCTGACTATCGAGTGAGAGGCTCCTGCATTGCCTGCTCGCCAGCCACATGGTACTCGGAGTACGCACGCAACGCAAGTAGCAGCAACGTGGTAGCAAGCCATGTGCAACTTGTGATCACACTATCACAGTCGTCGTCTAGCAGTGCATCGAGCTGGCGGAAGGAGCGGGTGGCCTTGTTAAAGCAGAGATTCAGAGAGAGCACCGGCCGGCGGGCCAGTACACGTTCATCTTCCCGGCCGGCCGGGATACGGCGAGAGGACGGTCGGCATCGCGCCCGCGCGGCCGCTGCTGGACAGTGCGCGTTGCGCGCCGGGTCCGTGAAGCAAGGTGATCGATGCCCGGCCCGCGCATGGAAATAACTGCAGGGATCGATCGAGCGGTCGCGCCGCGCGTGCTTCCGCTCTCTCGTTGATTTTCCCCCATAGGATCCCTCTCTCTCTCGACCGATTAAGGTCGGTCGGCTCCATCATCGGTTTCGGCGGAGGCAGCAGGGTATGGGCATTGGGCGCACGCATGCAGCTGATGATGACGATGGATGCGCGTGTGTTGATTGTACGTACGCACGCCGCCGCCCCAACGGCTTCGCGTTACCATCCAGTTCAGTCCAGAAAATGTTTGGAAAGCACGATGTCACGTACTCACGTTACAACAACGATATATCACAACATCACGTTCACAAAACTGTCAAGCTTATTTTGTGGTTTATATAAACTAGAATAGGAAGCAAACTCCATGGAAACACTTATATCTTCATTTTCTTTGAGTGCCTTATTTTCTTGTGATTGTTTCTTTAATTTTCTCTTTTGTTCATGGAGCAAGTCAAGTAGGTTCTCGCTGACGGCAAAAACGAACCAACAAGAGTAATGGACTCCACCATTAATATAAGTTATTACTATCATCGAGACGTTGAAGAAATTAATTTGGAACATCAAAATCAGAGTTTAAATAAAGAAAAGGAAGAAGTTGGGCACTTTAAGCTAAAATTGGGTTTGACTGCATATTTGGACATCACTGTCGGCTTCATCACTGCTGGATTTGTGAAAACCGGCATTGATGTATCTTCACTGTCGGTTCTGAGCTTGAAATGAGAAAATGATTGGGGCTGGGTTAAAACCGACAGTGAAGGACCAAATCACTGCCGGTTTGTGGCTTGTACCCACAGTGAATTGGCGGCTACTTATCACTGCCGGTTCTAGCCAAGAACCGACAGTGATTTGGTGCTATCACTATCGGATCTAGCTAAGAACCGACGGTGATTAAATGGTAGTATAAAAAACGGGTGTCGTCCTCTCCTTCCTCCTCTCTTCCATCCCAAGCACATAGGTGCGCGTTTGGGCCCTTCCCTACATTGTTGCGGCTGCTCTTCACCATAAAGCTAGCTCTTGAATTTTGAAGAATGGCTTGATCTTTTTGCTTTAAGGTTAGTAACAAGCATCCACTTCTTTGATTATGTTGCTTAATTAGCGTTGTTTTGATGGCTACATTGCTTGATTCTCGTTTTAGTTCTTTCTCCATTCTAGAGAGCACTTTTTTAATTGGACTTTGTACAAGGCTTCCAAGCAAATTGTGGTGAATCCATCATCCAAAAGGTTGGTGTCTTTGAACATATTTAAATTCCTAGCTAATTACATGGTGGTCAAGATCATTGTTAGTATGTGATGCTATAATTAGTTCTTGTTAAGCGAAGAGTAGATTCTTTTACAATTTTGGTGAGCAAATTAATCCATGTGTCACCTACCAACATATTATTTGGAGCTACATTATTGTTTATGGTCATGTCTCTAATTTTAGTCTTTTTTTAAAATTAGTGTCTCCATTTTTATGTGGCATCGAGTAGAATAATTATTCTTCATTACTGTGCAATAATTGTTTTTTATGGAGCTACGATTTTCAATTTATATGGCCAGGGCTACCAATTTTAATTTTCTAATAATTAGTGTACAATAATATTTTTCAAAAATGGGATGACTAAATTAAATAAGTGTAAAATAGATGGTACTTTCGAACTATAATTGTTGTTCATACAACTCGACTTCTTATTAATTTCTCTATAATTACTGTCTTAATATTTTTTTTGCAGAGATGGATCGAAAGTGGATGCATCTGTTCTGAACGAACAAGCGGTACATGCATGGCGTCAGCCAGTTTATCATCAATGCCAAAGCCCATGCTGAGAATAGGAACCCTGTTTTCTGCCCATACAAAGATTGCATGAATCAAAGGAAATGGGCTCAAATTGAGTCGGTATGAATGCACTTGATTTTCAGGGGTTCATGCCAAACTATACGATATGGACTATGCATGGCGAGGTTGGTGTGAATGTTCCACAGAAAAACGATGATGATGTGGCCATGCCTAATGTAGCCATCCACGATGCTGATGAGAAACCCGGTGTCAACACGGAACCTATGGCCACAGTTAATGATGTGTTTAGGAACACACTAGCTGATAATACCGAGGATAACGATGGCATTTCTCAGCTGCTACATAATGTAGAGACCAGATGTCTTAGTAAAAGACAGTTGAGAAAGCTAGAGAAAATGAGACAAGATGGCAAAACACCATTGTATAAGAATTGTCCAATGAGCAAATTGGAAGCCGACATTATGCTGTTAGAGTTCAAATCGACAAATGGATTGAGCAATAAAGGCTTCGATCAGTTGTTAGGTATAATAAGGAAAATGCTCCCAGAAAAAAATGAGTTGCTAGAAAAGACATACCTAGCCAAGCAAATGATCTAACCCATCGGCATCGAGGTTGAAAAAATCCACGCGTGTTCTAATGATTGTGTATTGTACCGTGAAGACCAATACAAAGTCTTGGATGCGTGCCCCAAGTGTGAAGCTCCACGGTACAAGAAAGGGTCGTTAGATAAGGGTACCAAGGCCAGAGGAGGTCCCATGAAGGTTGTTTGGTATTTTCCTATAGCTCCTCGGGTGCATAGGCTATTTGCATGTGCAAAGTCAGCCAAACTGTTGCGCTGGTATGGCGAAGAGCGTAAGAAAGATACAATGATGAGGCACCTCGCCGATGGGAAGGACTGGAGGACAGTCAATACTATGTTCTATAAGAACATCGGTGGAGAGGTAAGGCTCCTTTGGTTTGGTTTGAGCACAAATGGGATGAATCCTTTCGACCAGGTTAGAAGCAATCATAGCACCTGGCTAGTGACGCTCTATATATATAACCTTCCACCTTGGCTCTGTATGAAGCAGTCGTATATCCAGATGTCACTACTGATCCAAGGGCCAGGACAACTTGGGAATGACATCGATGTGTTTCTGGAACAAGTGATCGATGAACTAGTGGAGATATTTTAAAAGGTTGTGGAGGATGTTTGGGACGAGTATAAAAAGAAACAGGTCACGATCAAGGCAGTACTTATCACTACAATCACCGATCTGCCAGGTCGAGGTTGCTTGTCCAGAGAGAAGACAAAAGGCTATACTAGATGTGTCAAGTGCTTGGACAACACCAATGAGGTACATCTACCAAAGAACTTAAAGATATTTTATATGGGACATTGTAGGTTTCTATCTAAGGATCACCCTTACCATAGGAATAGAAAAGATTTTGATGGGACTATTGAGAAACGCTTGCCTCCAAAATATCAAGACGGGCCTACGATACTTCGAGAAATCAATAAACTAGAGGTTGTCCTTGGAAAGGGGGACAATGCAGTAGCAGCGCCTGATGGGAGCATCTAGAAGAAAAAATTGGTTTACTGGAAACTACCTTACTGGCCAGTGCTGAGTGTACGCCACTATCTTGATCCCATACATATTACTAAAAACATGTGAGGTAACACGCTTAACACCATGATGGACATCGGGGGGACATTGAAGGATTCACTAGCTACACACCTAGACATGCAACACTTGGGAATCAGGAAGGAGCTGCATCCCATGGCACTAGAGGATGGCCAGTTCGAACTTCCGATTGCGTCGTGGACCTTGAAGAAAGGAAGAAAAACGTGCGCTTATTTCTTTCTTTAATGAACTCAAAGTCCCGAAGGGCTACTGTACGAACCTGAAGAGGCTAGTGAACATGAGAGAACTCAAATTCAACTATGGCTATATGAAGGCCCATGACTGTCATGTCATTATGACTCATCTGCTCCCTGTTGCCCTGCGTGGTATCCTCCCCCCAAAGGTCAGCGCCCTAATCATAAAGTTGTGCTCATTCTTCAACGTGATCTCAAAAAAGGCCATTAATGTGTCCACGCTGGGCCAGCTGCAGCGGGACATAGTCGAAACTCTCGTTAGGCTTGAGATGCATTTCCCACTGACTTACTTTGATATCTCAGTACATCTACTCATTCATCTTGTTGACCAAATTAGAGCCCTTGGCCCAATGTACCTGCATCAGATGTTCCCTTTGAAAGGTTGATGAAAGTTTTTAGGAGGTATATTAGAAATAGATTCAGGCTAGAAGGGGGCATGGTTGAAGGATGGTCAATGAAGGAGGCCATTGAGTCCTGCACATATTATGTGGACATCAATAGGGTCGAAGTTCTAGAATCTCGTCACGAAAAAAGACTAGGTGGTAAAGGAATGATCGGGGAGAAATCTATTAGAATAGATGACCATGTTTCTTTCAGATAGGCACAGTTTGTTGTTTTCTAGCAAGGAGAGGATGTGATGCCATACATTGACGAGCATAGGCAATCGCTGCAAACTTTGCATCCGAGCAGATCGTAGGCTTGGCTTGATAAAAAACATAAGGAGGAATTTATCAGCTGGTTGCGATGCCGCTTGATTAGAACAACGTTGGGTAATCAGCCAGATATCTTAGCCAAGGGACCTTTGAGTACATTACTTAAGTACCAGGTAATCAGCTAGATATCTTAGCCAAGGGACCTTGGAGTACATTACTTAAGTACCAAGGGTATGAGATCAATGGATTTACATTTTACACAAAAAAGCAAGATGGAAAGAGCACATACCAAAACAGTGGTGTTCATTTCGATGCTCACGACAAAAAATGGCAACGTGTAGGTGACATACTATGGTTTCATAGAGGAGATATGGGAACTAGACTACGGTCGGTTGAAGGCGGCTCTTTTTCGCTATCAGTGGGTTCGGCTCGAGGAAATCTCCATCGGTAGAGAAGGGTTCACTACCGTTGATCTTCCCAAGACTCCTTCGTCCTTACAAAAGATGTTATGCAAATCTTCTATGCAGGGAATAACAAAACAAAAGGAAAGCTAAAAGTAGTCCTAAAAAGGAAAAAGGAAGATTATCGGTATTGATGGAGTGACGGACAAAGAAGACTACAGGGGCTATCAGAAAATGCCTGCATTCGGGGCGAACGTACCCCTACCTATCCTTGAAGAGGGTGACGAACCTGCTTATGTCCGGCGTGATCACGATGAGGCCCTCATTGTTGGACCCGATGAAGATAGTTAGATTATTATTAACTATGTAATCATTATTCAGACGTTGTATCAGTAATTTGCACTGAATATGTAATTTATACTTTGTGAGCATCTCTATAATTAAATTATTGACTATGTAATCAAATATTGAGATGATGGTCACAAACGCTATTATTTGATAATTATATACCATTAATTAATTATCATAGAATTAAATAATCAAGACACAAATTTTTGTCTTATTTTATAATAAAAACTAACTGCATTATACCTATTAATAAATAAAAAAAGAAAAGTAAACTAACCGAACTCCCTATCCTAGCTCAACAGTTAAGGCCGCGCACTATGTTCTCCGAGACCCGCGTTCGAATCCTAGGCGAGCCAAACTTTTTTGATTTTTCATTTATTATTTAGTAGTGCATTACGATGGGATAAAAGAAAAAATAAAACCAATCTAACTAAACTCCTTACCTTAGCTCGGCAATTAAAGCAGCGTACTCTCGACCCCGTGACCCACACTCGAATCCCAGATGGGACAAACTTTTTTTATTTTTCCTTAATTATTTATTAGTGCGTTACGACGGGATAAAAGAAAGCGTACAACTAATTCTAATGTAATCCCTATTCTAGCACATTGGTTAAGGCTCCAAACTAAGAACCACTGGACCTGGGTTCAAATCCTAGGCGCATGATTTTTTTATATTTTTTATAAAAAGGCTATGACGATAGGCAACCAGCTGTTGGATGTCAGCATGATAGGGACCGTCACTGTTGGTTTTGGTTTAAAAACCAGCAGTGGTACAAGCTATCACTATCGGTTCCTAGAACCGACACAGAAGGCCACTTCACTATCGGTTTTTAAACCAAAACCGATAGTGATGTCTAGATGCTCCTCACGGGCCTACAGTGCTCACGCTAACCACCATAGCAGGAGCACTGCTCCCACCTACCTGACAGTTTTACTTCAAAAAAAATAAAAAAAACCTACCATGACTGTTAGCCCCTATAAAATGGCTCTCGATCGGGAGCCTCTCAACAGCCAAGTCTTGCCACCCTCTTGCTGCTTATTTTTTACTTCGTTCTCTCTTAGCTAGTATACACATCTATGGCCTTTCTGTGGGAGAAAGTCCTTCACATACAAATTTCAATAAGCGTAGTCATCCGAAAGGATGGTGTAGACAAAAGGTACTCGAAGAATGTTTCTGAAGATAGAGCAACGCTGAAGCTTGGGGACGTCGCGATGTTGACAGAGTCATCCTATTTGGTGTGCTCTAGACTGTCTGACTAGAGAAGCATGGATTCATCGGTGCTCGACAACCATCCCGTGTGCTCTGGATTGTCTATCTAGAGAGACATGGGTTCAATAGTGCCCGGCAACCTCTCCGTTCGTCTCCCGAAGGTGTAGCTCATCAGCGATCTCTGGCATTCTCTAACGGCTATTTGACCCTAGTTGGGTTCTAGAACAATGCTTCTGAGATAGTTATCTTATAATATGTTAGTACACTTCGATTGTAACATTAACCTAGATGGAAATAGGTTTTTGTTATCGTATATTTAATTTTAGTGTCATGTCTTTGTTATCGTATATGTAATTTTATTTCAAGGTTTATGTTATATCGATGTTTTTCTCTTCAATGTATGGATATTTTACATATATATGGTGCCTTAATAATTAATTATCTATCATTTTTTGGGTGGACAACGGTGTTGTTTTTGTACCCATATATGAAATTATGCAATTGATACGAAATTTTTGGACATTATTTGAGCATTAAATAAAGATCACAGGATTACTATTTTTCATAAGTAATGACCTTTATTGCTGCATGCATGCATGCATGGAAGTACGTGGTGTCAGCCACATCACTGTCAGTTTTCATACAAAACCGACAGTGATAGTGTCACATCATTGTCGGTTTCATTACAAAACCAGCAGTGATGTACACCATCAGTGTCAGTTTTGGTTTAAAATCGACAGTGATGTGTCTATCCCCTATAAAAAGGAACTATCAGGAACATACACATGCATGCACCCTCACTTCACTATCATTTCTCAGTTTCACGTACTCTCACTTCTCACTCTTTTCACTCTACGTGATTTGGTCATGGCTCTTGGATATTTTATTGCAGGTAATGTTCTCCTCTCTCACATTGTAGCTATGTATATATGCATCGCCGATCTATATTTATTTAGTTTGCAACATTTTACTTGGCATATTTTATATAATGCAATATATATTTCTATTCATATTTCTTGAATTTTATTAGGTACAATGCAATATATATATTCTCCTCTTCCATATTCTAGCTATGTATATATATGCATCAATCTATATTTATTTAGATTGCTACATTTACTTGGCACATTTTATATAATGAAATATATATTTATAGTCATATTTCTTGAATTTTATTAGGTGGGATGAACGGACCTCCCCCACCACAAGAACCAGATTTTTCACCCTGGCGATGATCCATTTGATCCAGATATGGCCATTTCAAACCACCCTATTACAACTATAAATATTTTCCAACATCTTATTTTTGGATGCTAATTAATTAATAATTGTAGTTTAAATTCCATAATAAGTGTTGTTTCATAATATGTATGGACTCATTCAAATAATATCATTATTGCATATGTCGCAGACGATAGCCCCGATAGAGTGGCTGCAAGCAGCACTTAGCTTGCTCATGGTGTCGGACATCGTTGAGAACACGACGTCTGCTGATGATGGTCAAACTTGACGTGTGAACTAAGTTTCTACATCCCTTTGAGGCTACTATTAGGGCATCAAAAATTTATCCGGCGGATGGGATCACGAATGCCTAGCAGGAGAAGCGCCCAGTTCTTTGTTGTGCGCAACTGTTTGGTGGCACTTCAACACATTTGCTATTAGGTGCCTGATTTCTCGCACTTCAAGATAGAAGCTTTGCGTGTTGGTGATGTCCCTGTTCTACAAGTAAGTGAATGCTGGGCGAGCTACAACCAAATGGATGTGGTAAAGTTGACGTCACTGATACCTAAGTCATGGTTATTTATTATTGTTATTGTAATTGTTGTAGGTGGTGCTCCATGACCGTACCTATGCTGCATTGGCCTTGTCAGACATTCTAGACCGAGCTACGGAGAGACTCGGGTATGACTAGAAGTACTATACTAGGAACCTCGGCCAGCACACTTCTACATAAGATTTACTAACAGGGCCAATGGTCATTCAGTAGGTTACATATATGGACGACATATCACCGGTCTTTTGAGGCACGAGAGAGTGCAATTGTACATGCATTGGCCTTCATCGATAGTTGTGGTTACAGAATTGGTGACATCAAATACCAAGCTTGGATGCAAATGTATGGTGCTGCGCATCCACCCCCTCATTAGTGTTTGTTTATGTTTAATTTGTAGGGTTTAAGTTTAATTCGGCTTGTATTTGTCATGTGTTGTCAAACAAGAACTATAAATTCCTCTATCGTAGTGGTCTCAAACTTTTTCTCAGGCTTGCACATGCCACGAGTGAATGAAACACCAAGTTTGGAATTTTTCTAAGATGGTTTGGTACTTTCTCTGGTTTAATTGAATTTCCGCGCAACGTCACCGATTAATTAGAGGTTGAACTGAGCCTACCCCAAAACGATCCAGAATAGTGCCAAACTTTTCCATGAGATCTTATGTGCCCTAGGGACCAATTTTTGGTCGAGGTGGATGCAAAATTCTATTGTGCCTAACATATAATTGGGCCTCTTTTGTCCCGTTTAGCACAAGGAAAAATATAATAATAAAGAAAATGATCAAAAAAATCTAAGATCTTGTGTGGGGCCATAATTTAGGTGTACATGCTTGCAAAAAAATTCAAGACATTTGGACATAGGCGGTACATACCTACTTCACAAACATATAGAAGTCGTCTCATGTTACGATGACTAAACACCTTGGTTCTCAAGGTTTCTGTGGTTTATATGCATTCCGGTGTCGTATTGGTCTCAAACTTTTTCTTAGGCTTTCACGTGCCACGGGTGAAGGAATGGCCAAGTTTTGGATTTTTCTGAGATGGTTTGGTACTTTCTGCTGTTCAATTGAATTTCCATGCAACGTCACCGATTAATTAGAGATTGAACTGAGCCTACCCCTGAAACGATCTGGAATGGTGCCAAACTTTTTCATAGGGTATCATGTGCCCAAGGGACTAATTTTTTGTCAAGATGGATGCAAAATTCTAGTGTGTCCAACATGTAATTGGACCTCTTTTGCCCCATTTAGCACAAAGAAAAATATAATAATAAACAAAATGATCAAAAAGACCAAAGATCTTGTGTGGGGCCATAATTTGGGTGTACATGCTTGCAAAAAAAATTCAAGCCATTTGGACATAGGCGATACATACCTGCTTCACAAACCTATAGAGAGTCGTCTCAGGTTACAATGACTAAACACCTAGGTTCCCTAGGTACCTAGGTTCCCTAGGTTTATGTGATTCATATGCATTTTGGTGTCGTATTAGTCTCAAACTTTTTTCAGGCTTGCACGTGCCACGGGTGAAGGAACAACCAAGTTTGGGATTTTTCTGAGATGGTTTGGTACTTTCTACTGTTTAATTAAATTTTCGCGTGACATCACCGATCAATTAGAGGTTGAACTGAGCCTACCCCCGAAACGATCCGTAATGGTGCCAAAATTTTCCACAGGGTATCATGTGCCCTAGGGACCAATTTTTGGTCGAGTTTGATGCAAAATTCTAGTGTGTCCAACATGTAATTGGGCCTCTTTTGTCCTGTCTTGCACAAAGAAAAATATAATAATAAAGAAAATAATCAGAAAAAACTAAGATCTTGTGTGGGCCACAATTTGGATGTACATGCTTGCAAAAGAAATTTCAAGCCATTTGAACATAGATGCAATAGGAATATAAATGCGTGAATTTATTCAGTTTAAAAAAGAAATATATATATATATATATATATAATCAACACTGTTGGTTTAAAAAAACTAGCAGTGATGGGTACAAACTAACAGTAATGACAACTACCACTGTTGGTTTTATTTTGAAAACTGACAGTGATAGATATATTTTTAAAAAAAAATTAAAAAATTATGCCCTGCATGGGTTATGAAATAGGGTCTCGGGCTCCAGAGTGTAGTGACTTAACCGTTGCACTAGGATAGTAATTGTGTTAGGCTTAGTTTTTTATTTTTTTTTATTTAGTTATAGTGTAGTTAGTTTATATTCAAAAAAACAAAATTGCCCCGCCTGGGGTTCGAACCCAGGTCTCGGGCTCTAGAGAGTACAACCTTGACCGCTGCGCTAGTTATGTAATTACATTAGGAGTAGTTTTTTATTTTTATTTATTTATACATAGTGCATTTAGGTGATTCAAAATTAAAAGAAAAAACGAAAAGTTTGGCCTGTCTAGGATTCGAATGCGGGTCGCGGGGTCATGAGTGCATGGCCCTAACCACTACGCTAGGATAGGGAATTCGTTAGCTTATGTTATTTTTATCTTTTTAACATTTTGCTCCAACTGGCTATGGTAGTGCACATCACTGCCGGGTTGGATTTGGCACCGGCAGTGATGCTATATCATCACTGTCAGTTTGTCTCTAGAACCAACAGTGATGTGCCATGAGTATATAAGCCAGTGGCGTGGGCTGAAATTTTTCTAAGTCATTTGAAGTCCGCGCCATCCATTTCCTCCAAGCCAATGGAGCACCGCCACCCCGCGCGTCGCCGTCCACAGCCCGAGCACCCTCCTCTTCTTCAACGCCAACATCCGCGCATCCCCATGCGGCCCACGCCAGCGAGGAAGACCCATGATGTTGTCCTCCGCCCTAGCGTCCCCCACCCCGTGGTCCTCCAACCTGGCATACCCCACCCCGTGGTCGTCCACGCTGGTGTCCCCCACCCCACGGTCCACCATGTTGACGTCCCCCACCCTGGTCCCCCACGCCCCCTCCCACAGCTTGGATTTGAAGGAGCACACGAACAGCGGCGCCACCACGCTACACGGTGAGCGCCTCCCTCACTACGCCCCTTAGGTGTTCGATGGTTTGCCGCTAACTGTCACTGCCGTCCCAGCCACGCCCACGCCGTCGTCTTCCTCCACGCTGATGAAGCTCCATCACCACCTACGTCGTCGTCCGTAGCCATCGTGCCATCCTCTTCTTCAACACCCGATGCTGTCCCTGGCACGCCAGCGGTCTTGTCTTCCTCGACACCACCAGAGCATCGCCACCGCCTGCGCCCTCGTCTTCCTCGACGCGAGAAGAGCAAGGTCACCATCACTTTGGACGGGCTCTTCTCCACGAGGTAAATGACGCTAACCTGCTTCACTGTGCTCTGTGTACTGTTACTATCTGGCATTTGGACGGGCTCTACTATGTGTATTCATGAATTGCTAATTTGCTAGGTTGTAGAATCTTCTAGAAATTCCTAGCAAATGAACAAGTTAATTAAAGTTCCTAATAAATAAAAAATTAACATAGCATGGCAGCACCTATACATGGATCTTTTCAATGCAAAGGTATTAGAACAGGAATAAACAAAGTAGCCTAGAGAAAAATATTTAACATAGGTCACTTACTAGCTGATTCACTGGAAGATTGTCGAACTTGTCCTCTTCATATTTGGTTTCCTATGTCTTTTATGTACTGGCAATTACCATAATACTTTCATGTCCAATATGCATGGGATGAAGCCTAGCTAAATGTGTTGCAAATTGAAATTTGAATATTTGAATATAGTCTACAACTTTGCTCGATACACTAAACTTAGTCTGCAACATGTTTGAATGACATAGCACTATCAACCTAATTTTGTTAAATGTATAGGCAACCATGGCATGGTATGTAGTGCATGTTGGTCAGGTGCCTGGGATCTACCTTACCTGGGAAGGTTGCTATGCTCAAGTCAATCAATACCCAGGTAATTGTTACAAAAAATACAACACAAAACCTGAAGCTTTGAGGACCTACTATGGTCCAATGAGTGCAAACCATGGCCATCCGCCAGTACTAGAGATTAAAGAGGAGCCACCCGCCGGAGATATGAAGATTAGGAGAATTGTTCCTTGGTCTTGGAAAGATGCCATGCTTTTATTTATGGCTATGGTCATTGCTTTTCTTATTTGGAAGTTAATATAGGCTTTGTTTCATAGAATAGTAGGTGGACTTTGTTGTATGGAGCCAATCAAACAATGCATTTGTTCTACGTGAACTGTATGTGGACTTATTAATAGACTTTACATTAAATCTTATTAGTTGGGTAATATATATATGCACAAATGCTACTAGTAGTTGTACATAGCCCAAACTGACCATGATCATGTCATAGCCATGACTCATCGTCGCCTATTAACCCGTCACCCAAGAACCGATAGGCAATAAGAAGCGGCTGATATCGGTGGGATGAGAGAGCCGCATGATCCGATAAATGGTGGCGGTAACAATCAGGACGGTGAGAACAAGGTACCATGGACCCCTACCACTCTTCTCTAGTTGGATCAAGATGACCAAGATGACCAGGTAACTTAGGTATCATGTGACTAGGTAGCCACACACGCTAATTAATCAAGAGTCTATTAGCTTACTTGGTGTCTCTAGTAGGAGGTTTAGCTGACCAAGCAGCCAGATGGTTCAATTAGCAGCAAGGCCATAACCAAGTGAGGTGTGTCATAGCTTCCTACTGGTAGGAATGCACACTTGCACATCACTGAGTTTGACCAAATCGGGGAGCCGCTCGCACCTAAAAAGCTATGGCCAATTACAAGACTGTCATCGGGGCACTTGTAAGGGACTACATCCCGATTAAGTACAGAAAGTGGATTGGGAAAGATAATGACCTATGGAGGGTTCCTGAAAGTGAGAAGGATGACATATGGGAGAAATAGATCCCATAGTATTTTACTTTCCCACAGGACTATGACAAGGAGCCAGTCAAGAAAAAACAAAAGAAATCATGGGGACATGCTTCAAGACTTTCAAGGGGACATTGTACAAGAAATTTATCGTCAAGGATAAATAGACAAATTAGGATGGTGGAGAGTATGCCAAGCAGAAGGACTTATGGCAGGAATTTAAGCAATACAGGCAATCCGAGGAGTACTTGGAACTGAGCAAGAAGAATAAGGAGAACTCGCTTAAAGCGATGAATCCTCATAAACTCGGCTCTCGTGGCTACGCCAGTAAGATGGATGAATTTGAAAGTGAACTTAAAGAGGTGGAATGCCTTGGCGTTGAGCCTGAGACTGCCAATTGGGAGCCCAGGTCGATATATTTCTATATGGCAAGGGGGTACACCATGGCCTGGACAGGAGCTTTAGCTCAACAAATCCAGCCATGAGCAGCCCCATTCAGATGATCTCTGAGGTAAATGATGAGGTGAGGAAAGGCACCCACACTACTAATAGGAAGAATGATGTGCTCACCCAAACACTTGAAAACAAGGAGCACCCTAGTCGCACTAGAGGAGCCAGTCTTGTTCCTTGGAAAATAGCATTCGAGGAAGAATCTTCTACTTATTAGAGCTGCTTGAGGGGTAGAGCAGCACAAGAGGTAGAGTATATGAGGGTTCTGAAAGACATGGAAGACAAATTCGAAAAATGGATTAGTGACAGGGTTCAAGAAAAAGTCAATGTACTTATGGCATCCATGGGATCAGGAGTAGTACCACAAGAACCTATTCCGACTAGCTTTAGCCCACAGTTTAGGGGTCACAACACTTGTGGATCGACCCCGCTCAAAGATGTCAGGTTGTACATCCGTCAGCAATGGGCAACTAATAAGGTGGCGGTCGGTCAGGCCTGGCCTGCGGGAGATGGGACCATTAATGGCCACCCAATTCCAATGATGTATGCCCATGTCACTATTGATACTATACTTGATAAGAAGTATAACAAGATGCACATTGATTACCCCGCACAGGAAGACAGGCAATGCCTTGTTTGGAATAAGGGCTCTCATGTGGCCTGGTGCAAGCGCTTCATTAAGCTTGATCACCAGTTGTCTTCGGATGATGATGAGGACGATGGTGAATCTTCACCACCCAGAGATGACCACTCACCATCTCCTAATAGAGGAGGTCACTCTACCTTCCCTGCTTCCTTGCCATCACCCCTGAGAAGATAGAAGTCTCCTTCTCTTCCTCCTCATCCTCCATCTTCATCAGCCCCAACAAAAGAGAATACTCCTCCTCCCCCTTCATCAGCCCCGAGAAAACATAATTCTCATCCTCCTCCTCCACAACAGCCCAAAACAAGACCTAAGGCATCCTCGCAGTCGTAGAAAAGGTCCTCGGATTCAATCGCTAATGCTCCCAAAGTGGTCCAAAAAAAGAAAAGGACGATGAGTGGCAGCGTTACAAACTTGACGAACCAACAAAAGCCAGAAGTAGCCTCCAAGGAAGACAAAGTTAGATTCTGAAATCTATTTGCCTCACTACCTAAGTGGAGGTGTAGTCCGAATTCAATAGGCAAATAGAGAGTAAGCTCAATCAATTAAGAGTCGAAGAAATACACCATGAAGATCAAAGGAAGATAAACAAGATTGTCGAAGACAACCCCGGATTAACCAGGGATGATGCCGCAAACATCTATTATGATTCACTATATGAGACGACAAGACCGGCAATGTTGTTTCAAAGAGGTGATTTCTTGGTGGACAAAGAGTATAAAAATTTGACAACATATATGCATGACTTGCATGATTCTTACATGGCCCAAGCACTTGAGATGGGGCAGGCGGGTTTCGAATATATTATCCGCCCACCACATGTTTTCCATTATCCTAATGAAGAGAAGCACTTTGTCTATTGGGATCACTTGTTTCAGCTATTCTAGAGACGCGATCTCGATACACAAATGTTGATGCTATGGACTATGTAAGTACCCTACTCGCACGATATTATAATTAACTACTCTCTTGATACATAAATAATTAACGAGTGCACATTCCCCATGAATTATGCAAGTATGTAGCAAAACATTGCTTCAAAACAAAGTACGCTCATATGTCTTTCCTGGACCCTGAGCTAGTCAACGAGAGAACACACGGAGGCATCCATGGAAACAAAGTGGAACAACTAACGAAGACACTGACTGCCATTTTCAAAAATTTCAAGCTGAGTAATAAAACTGAAATACTTCTAGCCTACAATTGCGAGTATGTGTTCTCTGCTCTTATTTTTATGATTGATTTTTTGTAGTTATGATTATTCGTTAACTAGGGTTTTGTGATTGCAGCAACCATTTCATCTTCATTGTTGTCGATATTAAAAGAAATCATATCAATGTGTGGGACTCGAAGAAAAAGCCACTTTCTTTGCTCGATTCCCTAGTCGAAGTGCTTAATACATAAGCGAACCTAATAACATATTATTTTCTAATTGCACATAGCACATTCTAATGTTGCCTCTTTTTCACACTTTATAATGTGGCACAGTGTCTAGGCAAGAATGGTCGGTGGGATGAAGGTCCCATTCCAGGTTGCACCAATGCAATTGGAGACCCTAGACCAGCCGGCAAGAAACAATGAATGTAGGTTCTACGTAATGTGGGCAATGCTTCGCTACCCTGGCATAAAATTGGAGGTGGCAGATCATTTGGTGTGTATAATCCCCATTTCATTTATATCTATTCATTCAACAAAACAATCTACTTATTTCTCTTACATTTTTGCTTTTCGAAACCAGTTTTTTTGAATGACAGCGTAAGAAATTTAAACATAATAGGTTGTTAGAAATAGAAGTCATAGCACTATAATCGGAGCTAACAGCCTTCATCGTATCGGAGTGCTTGGACAAAAGAAACATTCTCCATTGCACAGTCCATGAAGTACAAGGCGCACTATGGGCCAGAGCGGCTCGCTAAACTATTGTAATTTCTTTTTTATTTCAAGGGATCGAGAGCTTCATAAGCATATTTGAACTATAACCGTAATATTTGTAATGTTTAATGTTGATGGACTTGTCGTCTATGTAGCGAATATAAAGTGAAACTTGATTCAAAAAAATTATATAAAACAATAAAATGCAAAAAAGAGACACTACCGGCTAGTACCAAGCCGGCGGTGATGGCTTCAACAACATTGTCGGTTTGAGCTACGAGTGGGCAGTGTTGCTAAACCTATCATTGTCGATTTGCATGTCAAGCCAGCAATGACGTCTTGAGCAATACTGTCGGTTCAAAGCTCAAGCCAATGGTGTTGGCTTGATCATCACTGTCAGCTTGAGCCACAAGCCAACAGTATTGGCTTGAGCATCATTGTCGCCTCGATCCACAAGCCAGTAGTGTTGGCTTGAGCATTACTATTGGCTCGAGCCATAAGCCGGCATTGTTGGCTTGAGCATCACTATCGGCTCGTGCCACAAGCCGGCAGTGTTGGATCAACTAACAATGCTGGGTGGTGCTAGGAACCGACAGTCTTGCCAGCACATCACTGACGGTTTTGAGTACCGGTAGTGATGTGAACCCCACATCACTGCTAGTATGCCACTGTCGGTTCAAAATCTAGCAGTGAAGGGGGATTTTGAACCGATAGTGATGTCCTGATCTGGGGTAGTGTGTGCTCTATGTGGCAAGTTTGTTCTGCCCCGAGGAGTATGGCTAAGCTGGTTTTTAGAATCAGCTTAGCCGATATTGCTCTTTCGAGACTGGGTTGTGTCCAACTTGGTCCTGGCTTGTTTTTTTTATCTTGGGAACCATCAAACATGTAGACTGTGATCTGGAAATATTTTCTATTAGGATAAGATCACCCCCTCTATATATATGAGAGGATCGTGATAGATTGAGAAATCCAACTTCTAATCGTCAAAAAGCACATTTATTACTCCTTTTGCCCTAACTTTTCTTGCCTATGTTGTTCATCACGTCTCTCGACTAGATTTGGCGATGTTCTACGTGGCCTTGCTAAACCTAGAACAACCTCATTGTGCCCCTTCCCAACAGGTCTTCCTAAAAAGTGTTCAAGGCTCTATCAAGCAAAGAATGGGCAACAAATCGGCTTGATCGGTTTGCGGGTCTATCTTGCCATTTCTATCAGGTGTGCAACCTCGGTCATGTTAGCCCTTGCTGGTGTGTGACCAATTCAACATCAATGTGCTTTTTGATGACTCTACTTGGGAAGAAGCTAGAAAAGAAACCAATCTACTAGCAACATGTTAGATGACGACAAGAAGGCGATTGATCACAGTGAACCTACATATCCGGGCAACATCACCTCATCGATGTTGATCGAGGAACTTTTCAATGATCTTTGCCAAAAGATTCAAGCCAAGCTCACTACCAATTTAGAAGCGAGCCCACTGCACTAGAGGTAACATCACTCAATATTGTGAGCCCATCTTTGGCAAGCCCACTACACCAGGTAAAAGATAATGAAGAGGATGAAGATCCTTTCCCTACTCATGCTAATTATGCTAAGATGTTGCAAGATCATAGGATAGTAACGGATAATGATCTTATGACTATTGTTAATATGATCATGTCATGTTTTGATAGATTAGATGGTAAGAAAGTCGATTGTGTTGATGCATCTACTAGCGAATCAGCTTCTAAACAACCTCAATATGGCATGCCTTACAATTTTTATGAGAATTAAAGCATGTATGCAGCGGCTAACAAAGCCAAATGGGCCACTTTGGCAACTAAAACTGTTAAGGCCAATTTAGGTGGGGTTAGAACAACTGTGCCAATGATCACTTTTGCTCCGAATTTGGCTCGTAACACGCAAACCGTAATGGACCAGCAGTGAATTGATCTTTGGCGGGGTACAATATGGTTCTTCCCAACCAAACGAAGTCACCGAGTATGACCCCTACGCTTAGTGGTTGTAACATCCCCAGACGCCACAAAAAGCTAAGGATGGCACTAAATGGCCCTTCCCTCAAGCTGGAGTACAAGACTCAGTAGCAAACATGATAAATACAGTAGAACGCAGAAGCAACAAGAACAATAAAACCATGATTAAGAAAGGTTCCACCTCAGTTAATATTATTAAACCACAAAGCGTCATCGTGACTGATAAACTAAGTTTATTACAACAAGCCAAAAGTATTATTATATCGCTAAAGCATGGGCAAAGTAGTGATGAAGTGCAACTAATCCCATCCCTTCAAGAAAAGCTTTAAGTACCTGGATTGAGTAATTCAAGGGTGAGATGAAACATCTTAGCAAGCACATTTGTTTTGACCAGCTATTTAAACCACAAATTGAATTAAACAACAATTTAACATAGACTTCCACTTAGAATAAACAAGACATAATTTCAACATAAAATGAGTGACTTCCAATTTGGAACATAGCCAGATGATAGAGATTTATAATAACAAGGACATATCACTTCAATATACTACGTGAATGCATAGAAAACACTGACCAAAAGATGTGCTCTTCCTCATGAAAACAAAAGATGTGCTCTTCTTGAAGAAAAGATTGAAATTTAAATCATGGTAGTTCGTGTGATCCTGTTCAGTAACAACTATGATAATTGAAATGGTGTTGCAGTAGTATAAAAAACAACTACCATGGTTGTATAGAAGCACACTTTTGGCACTCCTAGTTGTCTAGAACAAATTAGAGAGAGATGTGCTTGCCTTGGGTTTATATGCTTGTATCATGAGAGGTGCATATATGGGAGAATTTTAGTTAAAGTAATTGTTTTTTCATTTGGGGGGGGGGGGCATTTGCACCCGCTAAGCACATTGTAGCTTTACCCTTGCAGACACACATACACGTTGTGTCTCTAGTGACAACTGAGGAGGGGAGGGATAGTAAAATATAAAGTTGTGTCTATGGAAATTATAAAGTTGTTAATTAATTTAGAAAAAGAAGAGAGCAAATAAGTTAGGGTTGAGCTTAATATACTTGTGGAGGCTCCTGTTAGGGAGGTACTTGGAGCAAATCAGTAACTGACTATTTGCATCATTCTTTTGTGCATTGTAGGCATATCCTAGAAACCGCAATATATTTTTGTGTGTGGCCTCATCCATACACATACACCTAACCTCATAATTGAAATCCCTCGATTGAATATGATAGTGTTTGTCATTGTTTTCTACATTAGTTATGACAATCAGGTAACTTTAGAGTGGAGGCAGCTAAAGATTACATTTGCTTATTAGCAGTGGCGGAGACAAGGGGCAGGGGGCAATATCCCCCTAAGTTATTTTTCACTAGGAAAAATAAATTTAACTATTTTGAAAAAAATACTTCACCCACCCATCTTCTCTCCCCGTCACAAGGAAAAAATGTATTTCTGGCTCTGCCCTTGCTTATTAGTTATCACCTTGTATACTGCTGTGTATCCTCCTCTACCAATCTCATCATCTTCAAAGAAATTTCCTGCTATGCCCTCCAACAGTGACAGAGGAAGACATATGGGCTGCAGACTTTCATCTTGTAATGCCTGCTCTACTGTCTCCATGGTACGATGGTTGTCTTTCTCATAGGCCATCTAAGAATGTAGGACTTGGTTGTTTGTGATAAACATTGGAACAGTTCAATTTAGCATTAAATAAAATGAGTCTAGAGACAATTGTGCAATATAGCTGCACCAGATGTGGAACTCAAAGATGGGCATTTTAATAGTTTCTTTGCAGTCTCTATTTTCACATCTTTTTCATATATTAAAAGAACTAACAAATTATGACATGAGCTCCAAATATCACCAAATATATATACCATGATACTACGACAAAAAATATCTTTTAATAAGCATTTGATGAAAAACTAATTTCTGAATGTGACATAACACGGTTAAGTTACAGCCCCACCGGATGATCCACGAGTGTCACACAAACACACAAGACCATATAGTGAAGTTTAGTAGCATGGCCAAGCCAAATTGAGTTAGAGCACAGTGCCATAAGATGATTGTTGACAGTAGTTAACAACCATTATAAACCGTCAATATAACATGCATAAGGGCAAAAATATAATCATCAACGAAGGTTTAGGGGTTTAAACTAACAAATTCTATGAGTTTTGGTGAATTTGTATATCTTGTAGGGTTTATCTAGAAAACCATCAAGGCGGACCTAGATGTCAAACTTAATCGCGCTTATTCAAAGTGAAACCAACCCTAGAAGGTTCCAGAAGACTCAAGAGGACTCCACACCAAAGCGGAGGGTGAGGCGCTGCCAGGTGGGGCCTGCAGGCTAGCTGACTCCTAGGGTCCACCTGTCAACCCCCTATTGTTATGTCGGTTCTCCACCGCCTCCTAGATTGCATCTACATCGTTTATTCAAGTCGGTTTGATCCAAGGGCTCAGGATTGACGCTTCGGCCTATATATACCAGCCCTTGCCACCCCCTGAGGCATAAGTCATTTGAGAAGATAGAAACCCTAATCATCCTCAGAGCTCCACCATATTCTAGGGCATAGCTAGTTAGGCTAGGTCTAGAGGGAGGCAACCAGGCTTTACTTGGATTCTTGATCTTGTCAAGAGCATGGTTTGGTATAATCTTTGTACCCCTCTCTTTTATATCTCTCATTACTTTTATATGTTTGCTACAATTGTTATGACATTCATCTTTATATTTATCATAATCCTAGTTATAATGTTCATCGTCTACTTTGATTATATGCTTAGTATAGTTAGATTATCAACATGTTTATACATAAGTTCATATAGCGCTTGCTCCAAAGTACAAGGGGTGAGTGGTCGACATTGTGTAAGTGTGGTGCTTATACGTTGTTTACCTACGGATACACCCTATATTCTAGGCCATGTGGTAGATCGCGGATGTGACACTCCCATTGAGTCCTTTATAGTCCATTCCCCAAATATAGGTCTACAAGTAGGATCTAGTTACAAAGGAAGACAAGCTCTATTCTTAATCTTCCTTAGTAATATCCCTTATGTGTAGATATGAAGTTGATTTTAGATATGATTACTTAGTATAATTGCACTATTCAATATATGCGTTGACTTGTAATTAAGAATGACTTAGGAATTATTCCTCTAATATTCTACTTAGCCATGCTAATGCCAAAGAAAGGAGTGCTCTGAGTGATCAATGATTAGTTATTATGCACTATTCATATATACATTTACCTCTTGACTTACCCCTGTTGTGAGTAGAATATTGGTTATGGTTTACTTCTCCATCAATAGTATAAGTTATCAATACATGTCCATGCCAGACCTTCCCTGTGGTAAAAAAATATAAATAATGATACCTAGAATACTCTCGGGTGAAGTGCTACAATGGTATAATTATCTGTGCGCTTGCAGATTACTTTCATTCATATATATCTATATATTCTTCCTAGTCACATAAAATAATAAAGAACTACTTTAGTGGTAATACTAGGTAGTACCAACAAGCATCTCTGGCATCATCACTAGGGATGACAACCTAGTAAAGTAATGTTAAGAGATGTAGACATACATTAGGTGACTATTAAAACAAGTGATAAGTTAATAAATACCAACAAGCATTTCTGGCATTATTGCCGGGGAAAATGGCTAGGCAAAGTATTAATAAATTTATACTTATTGATGTGATCAAAATAACCATTGACCTCTACTCAAACAGGCTTACCCTTGTGTTATCTACTTGTGCATCTTATGCAGGGTAATGTATGACCGGTTTTAACCTTCCAACAAACTACATTGATAATCTAGAAGCATTACTTAAGAGAACTAAGGCTAAACTCAAGAAAGTTTTAGCTTTAGAGTCAGAAGACAACCAGATAAGACGAAGCTTAACACCAAAATTTGAAGCCATGGCTAACAAGACTCTTCGTGAGTTTTTTGCTCCAACTACGGCCAACATCCGTACTGGACCGATGATCGATGTCGGAGATAATGGATTCAAACTCAAGCCAGCCCTCATCAACATGGCGCAAGCAAGCTAGTTTTGTGGAAAGGCACATGAAGATGCGAGTGCTCATCTCCAGCACTACCGGAGATCTGTAGCACTTTCACCATCAAAGGAGTAACCCAAGATGCCATACTACTTCACCTCTTCCTATTCTCACTCTTGGGAATGGCAAAGCAATGGTTCTACACCAACAAAGATAGAAATACTACATGGGTTAACTGCTCCACTACCTTTCTAGCAAAGTTCTTTTTCATAGGCAAGACCAATGCTTTGCGTGGGAGAATCTCAAGTTTTCAATAGCAACATGATGAATCTACCCCTAAGGCATGGGAACGCTTTCAAGACTACATATCAGAATGTCCTCATCATGGGATGGAGAATTGGCTACTCATGTAGACTTTCTACCATGAGTTGACTAACAATACCCATGAGATTATGGATGCTGCTGCTGGAGAAACTTTTATGTCACTCACACTCCTAGCTGCAACAGCTCTCATGGAGAAGATAGCCTCCAACCAAGGCTGGAATGAAAAACAAATTTAGACCCGCAAGAGAACTGGAGGTATGCATCAACTCAAAGAGGTAGACATATTGTCTGCCAAGATGGACCTACTGATGAAGAAGCTTGAAGACCGAGCCAATGAGAAGAAAGAAGTTATGCACATTCATGATTCCCGCATGATGTGTGAAGAGTGTGGAAACACTAGGCATTCAGGAAACAACTGCCCTGATCTTCATGCGGATGTGAACTTCGTCGACAACAACTACTTTCGTCCTCAATAAAATCAAGGATGGAATCAGCAACCGAGGTTGAACTACCAAGGTAATTATCAAGGTAACCCTCAAGCTAATAATTTTAATAATTTCAATCAACCACCCTTGAGATAATTGATTTCTAGCCAAGCCAAAATTATGAAGGGCTTATCTAGGAAATTAGCTTCCAATGATAGAGTTCTAGAAAACATGAGTAATAAAATGGATAACCTCTCCTCTACCATTAAGAACCAGCATAGCTTTAATAAAATGATAGAATCACAAATAGCTCAGCAGGCGGCTGTTGTTCCTCCAACTAATAAAGTTAATGTTCTAGGGCAACTGGAAGATCTAAAAACTATAAATCTTATCAATATTCATAATGCAGCATATTACTATATACAACCATCGACAGGAAGGTGGATAGATTATACCTTGCCTAAAAAGAAGAGCGATCTAGGGAGACCTATCATTCCCATCGCTATTGGACCTCATATTTTCCAAGAAGTGTCTATGACTTCGGAGCAAGTGTCAACATTATGCCTAAGGTAATCTATGATAAAATTAATGGAGATACTTTGTTGTACACAAATATGCATTTGTAGCTTGCAGATCAGTCACTCTGCTACCCCATGGGAGTTCTTGAAGACGCCATTGTTCGAATGGGATAATCATATGTTCCCATAGATTTTGTGGTTTTGGAAAAAGGTGGAGATGTAAGGGCACCCATTATCTTGGGCCAACCTTTCCTAAGTATCACAAAAGCCATCATCCATATGGATAGTGCCAAGATCTGTTTCACAATCAAGGATAAAAAGGAGAAGTTTTCTTTCAAGAATCGTATCTTGCAATCTCCTGGACATCCACAGATGCCATACCCATCCGAAGAAACAATAGTGACCAAGAATAAAAACAACCGAAGAAGAAGGAAGAACAAGGCCAGGCAGCCACAAGAGGAATCAGTTAACATGATCAACACACTACGATCAGAGTACGACCACCTCCTCATTTCACCATTCCTTGCTAAGAAGGATGATCCTGGTGTACCAACGATTGAGTGTACCATTGGATAAAAAATCTTTCGCAAGACTTTCTCTGGCATTGGGTCAGGTGTAAATATAATGTCCAAGGTAACGTATGAATACTTATTTGGTGATGAACCTTTGTTCCCTATATATATGCAATTGCAGATAGCGGACCAATCAATATGATTTTCAGAGGGCATAGCGAAAGATGTCATGGTAAGAATACATGATCACTATGCCCTTGCTAGCTTCATGTTTCTAGACATGGGAGAAGAAGATGATGGCACACTCATCATCTTGGGAAGACCGTTCCTCAACACCACCAATGCGATCATCTACATCAAATCTAGACAAGTCCACTTCCAATTCCCTGGAGAAAAGGTACGCTATTATTTCAATAGTTATACCACTTATGAATAGCCCAAGAAGACCCGCCCTAGGAGGAGACGTTGATCATCCTAACACCGGAAGAATCAATCCCCAAAGAATGGTTGGGAAGAACCAAAAGAACCTATGAAAGATGAACCTACTCTGCCAAAGTCAAGTCCACAAACAAAGCAGGTGTGGAAGGAAAAGGTGGCAACATATGAGTCACCATCACTTGAGGTGCAACCATCAAGGTCTCCATCTCCGAGGCTGACAGATGCACCCATGGAATAAACAAGACTGGAGAAAAGTCCTGTTCGGAGGACTTAAAAATCCAAACCCTCGCCGGGAGGTAACATCGGTAGTTATTCGTATTTATTTTCTAGCATTGCATGAATTCTTTTCACTTTAGTATATTTATTTTTCAACATTAGCATTACATTTAGAAAAGAAAGATAAAAAGGTTCATGTCTGCATTTTATCATTACATCATAAATCCTAAGCCCCGTGTGAATAAATGTATGGTGCAAATACCCATGGGAATATTCACTATGAAGGCATAAAAATTAAAAATACCATGCATACATATTTTTTTGTTCTGCATATCATAAATAAGAAAACCTAAAAAGTATATATTAGGTAAACATCCTGCTAAAATTCTACCAATACAAAATATTTCTAAACCTCAAGAACAACAAATCTCTGAACGGCTGACCACTAATCCTTTATCCCAGTCCATTCCACGAGTTTTGGTATTCTTGTTGGTATTTTGTAGGATGGTGCACCAAGATCAAGAGCAAGTTCACCCGGTCGACTACATCTTGCTCCACTCCAGGACGAGAAGGACATCTGCTGGCAAATTTGCTCTGAGAAGGATCACTCAACTTCAACATTCAACCACGACAACATCCAGCTTGGGGGGAAGGCATCCCCCATGTATCTAGCTAAGTATTTCTTTTCATTTGCTATTTTTAAGTTGGCCATATAGTTGCTAAAAAATATATAATAATAAAATAAAAAGATGCATAACTAAAAGCAAAATAAAAATTTATCTTTGTCTTATATATATTAGTAAGGTGTGATCTAAAAGAAAAATGAGATGATAAAAACAAAATAAAGAGTGTGTCTAGTATTCTATTTTTAAGAGCTAAATAAACAGACTCTAAGGATAATCTCTTGCAATGGAAATGATGAATAGTTGTTGTGTCGTAATTTCTTTCAAGTACCTAGTTTTCAACCTTGGATTCTCCTGAGTTTTTTATAAGACTGTTTTGATATATAAATTTACTTTGAACTTCAAACTCATGGGTAGCATATGCTTGATCTAAGTCTAGGTAATTGACGGATATGATATGAGAAGGTCTGAACTATTGTTTATCTTGTTCCAAGTGATACTAAAGTTCTGGAGATTTATCTTTTGAAAAATATAAAAATACTACATGATGAGTTTCTGTATGACAAAGCTTGAATTCCTACCAGAGCCATATATGTTATTTAGAATAGGAAAACTTCCACTCATATATGCTTCTTGTTTTGCATTGAGTTTAGTCAAGCTTTGTTGACCCTTATGAGAGATTTGTCATGCTCTTAAAATCAAGATCACGTACACACCACCCACATATGCACTACTCCTACACTGGGGGTAGGCGCAAAAACATGTCACTCCATCTAGATCCACCCAAAAATGTTATACCCCTACACTAGGAGTAAACACCAAAAACATGTTCATAGGATTATCCACCAAATAAATACTCCAAGTTCTTGTTGCTATCTCTCAAAAGTTTTGTTGCAGAAAAGAAGCATATGGCTATGCAAAAGTTATTCATAAAAAAAGAAGAGAAAAAGAAAAAGAGATGAAAATGGACAAGTGTCCGATATATTGAAAACAATGGGTACTCAGATGCCCGCCTAAAAAAGAAAGATAAATAAGATAGCCCATGTCTTCTTGCAAAGTTATTTCTAAGTTTTAGAAGACAGATATGTTTTCAAGGAGCATAGTAGAATTAGGTTAGCCACCATATATATATCCACCATACATACACATACATACACATCTTGATTTGATTGTATGACTCAACTCTCTTTGGATTTGAGGTTTGACTTTATAATATATGTATTACAAGTATGCTCTTTCATGAAATTTCCCCTCCTTTGAGCTCCACATAAGCCTTAGTTATAGGAACAGAAAGGCATAACATCACTATTGCCTTGGTGAGGATCTACAAATACCACATATATTGAGAGATTTGATAATGTCATACAAAGGAAGCTCTGAGTTTTATTTTGAAAATTTATAAAAACTCTAGAATAATGGTTGAGCAAAGAACTTGAGACATAGTGCTTGACTTGATCGTACTATCTTTCAATTGCTCAAGGCTCAAGTAAAGGCTAAGAAGCCCCGTGGTTGAAGGTAATATGGGTAAGTTTGAAAGTCAGATCGGTTTATTCTATTCCAGAGGAATTTTTTTGTTTGAACGCATGTGTACTTTTGAGGAGTAAAAGCATTGAAGCAACTCTTGATCCATTTATTGAGTTTAGCTTTGCTAAGGGACTAGCAAAAGTTAAGCTTGGGGGAGTTTATTGATGGTAGTTAACAACCATTATAAACCATCAATATAACATGCATAAGGGCATAAATATAATCATCAACGAAGGTTTAGGGGTTTAAACTAATAAATTCCACAAGTTTTGGTGAATGTGTATATTTTGCAGGGTTTATCTAGAAAACCGTCAAGGTGGACCTAGATGTCAGACTTAATTGCACTTATTCACAGTGAAACCAACCCTAGAAGGGTCCAAAAGACTCAAGAGGACTCCACACCAAAGCGAAGGGTGAGGCGCCGCTAGGTGGGGCCTACAGGCTAGCCAACCCCTAGGGCCCACCTATCAACCCCTCATTGCTATGTTTGTTCTCCACCACCTCCTAGATTGCATCTACGCTGTTTATTCAAGTCAGTTTGATCCAAGGGCTCAGGATTGACGCTCCGGCCTATATATACCAGCCCTTGCCACCCCCCTGAGGCATAAGTCATTTGAGAAGACAGAAACCCTAATCATCCTCAGAGCTCCACCATATTCTAGGGCATAGCTAGTTAGGCTAGGTCTAGAGGGAGGCAAGCAGGCTTCGCTTGGATTCTTGATCTTGTCAAGAGCGTGGTTTGATACAATCTTTGTACCCCCTCTCTTTTGTATCTCTCATTACTTTTATATGTTTGCTACAATTGTTATGACATTCATCTTTATATTTATCATATTCCTAGTTATAATGTTCATCGTCTACTTTGATTATATGCTTAGTATAGTTAGATTATCAACATGTTTATGCATAAGTTCGTATAGCGCTTGCTCTAAAGTACAAGGGGTGAGTGGTCGACATTGTATAAGCGTGGTGCTTATACGCTGTTTACCTACGGATACACCCTATATTCCAGAAAATGTGGTAGATCGCGGATGTGACACTCTCGTTGAGTCCTTTATAGTCCACTCCCCGAATATAGGTCTACAAGTAGGATCTAGTTACGAAGGAAGACAAGCTCTATTCCTAATCTTCCTTAGTAATATCCCTTATGTGTAGATATGAAGTTGATCTTAGCCATGATTACTAAGTATAATTGCACTAATCAATGTATGCTTTGACTTGTAATTAAGAATGACTTAGGAATTATTCCTCTAATATTCTACTTAACCATGCTAATGCCATAGAAAGGAGTACTCGGAGTGATCAATGATTAGTTATTATGCACTATTCATATATACATTTACCTCTTGACCTACCCCTATTGTGAGTAGAATATTGGTTATGGTTTACTTCTCTATCAATAGTATAAGTCATCAATACATGTCCATGTTAGACCTTCCCTATGGTAAAAAAATATATAAATAACGATACCTAGAATACTCTCGGGTGAAGTGCTACAATGGTATAATTATCTATGTGCTTGCAGATTACTTTCATTCATATATATCTATATATTCTTCCTAGTCACATAAAATAATAAAGAACTACTTTAGTGGTAATACAAGGTAGTACCAACAAGCATCTCTGGCATCATCACTAGGGATGACAACCTGGTAAAGTAATGTTAACAGATGTAGACATACATTAGGTGACTATTAAAACAAATGACAAGTTAATAAATACCAACAATGATCCATCAAGATGGTCCAATCATCTGGTGCATATTTATTGCTCGTTTTGATTCCAATCTTGTTCAATTCAACTTTTTTGAGATCCTTGACTTAAAATTTATCCAATGAGGCTAATCTTGAAATGATTCAAGAGAATGTACCATGTGTGCATCTAAGTTCCCTCAACTTAACTCCCATGAAGATGCTAGTCTTGGAACCCTATAGTGTCCTTAATCTATGTGAAAATCCTTGCATCCATACTCAAAATCTCCTCCAATGCCAAGAACACCATGTATCCGCAGTGTGACTAATTAAATGTGAAATATCTGCTATAAAACACACATTAGCCACAAGCACTTTCAAAAACCCCAAATCCAAAATAAGGTTGTAGATGGGTTCAAACATTGGTTCAGTCCTAGCCACAAGAGCATATGTAATTGGGTTGAAGTTGATGTCGATCTCGATGATGATGTAGTCGACAAGCTCGTTATCATCAAGCAATTGGCCAATAGTTGGATCTGGGCCTTGGAAACATTTACTTACTATGACGCTATCACTTTATTTCGAATGGATATATATATATCATCATTAATAGATGCATCATGTATGATATGGTATGGAGTATGAACCATGCATCGATGTATGGTATAGTACCTTACTGTATTCTTATATTTGTATATGTTAGTATGTATTGATCTATTTTTGTATTTAAGGCTTATGGATGAATTGTATTTGCATTATTCCTATTCCTAAGTTTTAGATAAATGTATGAATTATATTTTCTGTTATTTTTATTGCTTGGCTCGCGTGATAAACGAGCTAGCTCAAGCTTGTAAATGAGCCGTGGTGAGCTGGACTTTGGGTTTGTTAAGATAATGAGCTAAGCCGAGATATATATAGCCCTATTTATGATGAGTACGTGACTTTGATCGCATTCTAAAATTGTGGTGTTGTTTCTTTTGAAGCAAGTTGAGCAAGCACATCCTTGATAGAGAGCTAGAGAGGTGAGAAATCCCAAGACCTGCTAGTCGAAAGCGTACCACTTCTCGTACAAGCGGGATTCAGCACCTTGGCTGACTTGTCGTTGACCATGTTAGAATTTATATGGATAAAATTCCCTAAATCCATTTGAAGAAATTCTAATAAATCTCAAAGGCCCAATATATGTGTTCCCTAATGGGCTTTATTGTTTAAGCTCATGACTAGAAGTGGAAGGTGCAACATCAATTAGTACCATATTGCTAGTTGATGTTGAGGTAGAGAGTTCTTCTCCCAATATATATGTACCAATCCTCCTAGGAAAAGAAACAACAATAATAGAACTATCATTAGAAGTTCCTAGTTTGGAAAATCCTACAATAGTCAATTATTGTTTTCCATTTCTCACTGTTGTGCTGCCTTCTAAGTTTCCCCGTCTCGATCCTCTACGTGCATGGAGAGTTGGGAGAGCAGGCCTCTAGAACCGTCGTCTGCATCTATGACACCTGCTCGGGTGTGTAGGCGATCAGGTTTTTGGGGAGTGTCTTCGTGACTGCTCGCTTCTTCCTAGTGACTATCAACGTCTTTTTCTTCTTCCTTGGATCATCTACTTCCCGGAGGACATTTGAGGGACTGCACTACGAACATCATCCTACATCGACTGTGGTCTGCGACATCGAGCAACGCACTATGTCGACTAGTGTGCGTGATGCCGCCGGTGCCTTGAGCATGGTTCCCTCCATTGGGTATAGCTCTATTCTTGAATTTGTTAAATTCAATATCTTTTTTCACTATGATCTATATGTTGTTCATGTTCATATCTGCTACTAGTGTAAGTAGTAATATCACACACGTGCACATACATGTTGTCACCAATTTGCTATGGATTTTTTGGATTAAATTAAACATGAAAATGCCTAAATTTCTAACAATCAAAACCTGGTATTAGGAAATTTTCTGTTAGTGGTTTTGCTGCTACATTGAAGCCAGATGATTTTGATGGCACAAGCTATAAGAGATGGCCTGCTAAGATGGTCCTATGATTGACTGCTATAAATTGCTATCACGCCGCATAGGGGAAGCCCGAACAGTTTACTCCTGAGGAGGAGCAAAGGTTCATGGTTGCCGATAACCTATTTCGAGGTGCCATGATTAGTGCTCTTCATAGCAAATACGAGGAAAACTACATAATATGCACAACAGGCAAAGAATTATGGGATGCACTTGACACTCAATTCGGTGTTTCTAATGCTGGTAGCGAGTTGTACATCATGGAGCAATTGTATAACTACAAAATGGTTGATAACCGTTCGGTAGTGGAACAAGCTCATGAGATATAGGCACTGGCTAAGGAACTCAAACAGTTTCCATGCGTGTTACTTGACGAGTTTGTGGTCGGCAGTATTATCGCTAAGCTATCACCTTCTTGGAGGGATTTTGCTACTTCTCTAAAGCACATGAGACAAGAGTTTAGCATAGCTGAGCTTATTGGTTATCTTGATGTTAAGGAGAGGGCGAGAGCAAAAGACAACCATAGAAAAGGAGTTGAGACTTATGCTGCAATGTGGTGCAGAGAAAAAACAACAATGCATCTCGTAATAAGAAGAAGAAGAACAAGCAGGAGAACTGCTTGAAGCCTAAGCAAAGAACCAATTTTAAGAAGAAAAACAACAAAGATGGTGATTGCTTTGTTTGCGGGAGCAAAGAGCATTGGGCAAGTGTGTGTCTAGACCACAAATTCAAGCAAGAAAAAAAGGCTACAAACATGGTTGCTAGCGAGACGGAAGGAGAAACATCTGGGTATGCAAATTCTTTACCTACTGTTCTTTCAATCTGTCATTTGTCTGAGTGGTGGATAGACACAGGGGCTAACATAAATGTGTGTGTTGATGCTTCATTATTTTATTCTTATCAGGTCGGCGGGACTGGAGCCTTGCTGATGGGGAATGGATCCCATGCGCATGTTCTTAGTGTTGATACGGTCATTCTGGAGTTCACTTTGGGAAAGACGGTGCTATTGAAGAACGTACAGCATGTCCTCTCCATCAAAAAGAATATAGTTAGTGGCTCTCAATTATGTCGAGATGGTTATAAAATTGTCTTTGAGTCAAATAAATGCGTACTATCAAAGTATGGGATATTTGTTGGTAAAGGTTATGATTGCGGAAGCTTATTCCGTTTATCTTTGCATGATGATGCATGCAATAAGGTTGTGAACAACACTATTATCCATGATGAGTCAAATATTTGGCATTCATGACTTTATCATGTTAATTATGGTTGTCTATCGCGGCTAACAAATCTAAATTTAATCTTGAAATTTAATTTAGTCAAAGGTTCTAAGTACCATGTATGTGTGCAATCTAAACAACCTCGCAAGCCTCACAAGGCTGAGGAGGAGAGGAACTTGGCGCCATTAGAACTAGTTTATTCCGATCTGTGCGAGACGAATGGCAAGTTCCTGTTCACTTGTCTTATGAGTAGTAATTTTTCAATGAAGGAATAGTGTTTTTCTCTCACAACAAATCAGTGAACGGTACTTTTTAGCTTGTCTTTTTAGGAAAGCGAACAGGCCTATGACATTTATAGATGATTGTACTAGATTTTGCTATGTGTACTTGCTAAAATCAAAAGATAAAGTGTTACATTATTTTAAGACCTATAAAGCTGGAGTAGAAAATTAACTTGAGAGAAAAAATAAATGGTTAAGGTCTAATCGTGGTGGAGAATACTTTTCAAGTGAGTTTTCTAAATTCTACATAGAACAGGGAATTATTCATGAGAGGACACCATCATACTCACCATAATCTAATGGGATTGCCGAAAGAAAGAATTGCACTCTAACTGAGTTGATTAACGCTATGTTGGAGACACCAGGACTATCTAAGAAATGGTGGGGTGAGGCTATTTTGACAACATGTCATGTCCTGAATAGAGTTCCTACAAAAAATAAATAAATCACACCATTCGAGGAATGGAAGAAGAAAAGATTAAATCTCTCTTATTTGCGCACTTGGGGTTGCTTGGCCAAGGTGAATGTGCCAATTAACAAGAAGCGCAAACTTGGGCCTCAAACTGTTGACTGTATATTTCTTGGTTATGTTATTCACAGTGTTGGATATAGGTTCTTAATAATAAATTCTGGAGTACCCGATATACATGTTGATACTATAATGGAGTCCAGAGATGCTAATTTTTTGGAAGCAAATTTCCTAAGAAAAATACACCTAGCATATCTAGTCATGAACCTATAATATCCCATGAGTAATTTATTCCGATAGAACATATTAAGGAACCCTATGTGCAAAATCTTGAGGAGGATGACATTGTAATTACTTGAAAGAGTAAGAGACAAAGGACTGCAAAGTCTTTTGGTGATGACTATATTATGTACCTTGTGGATGACACCAAGAACCATTGAAGAGGCATATTCCTCTCTTGATGCTGATCTTTGGAAGGAAGAAGTATGGAGTGAGATGGATTCAATTATGTCTAATGGAACTTGGGAAGTTGTTGAACGTCCTTATAGGTGTAAACCTATAGGATGCAAATGGGTGTTCAAGAAAAAGCTTAGGCCTGATGATACTATTGAGAGGTACAAGGCAAGGCTTGTGGCCAAGGGTTATCCCTAAAAAGAAGGTGAAGATTTCTTCGATGCTTATTCACCTGTTCTTAATTGACAACAATTCGAGTGTTACTTTCCCTGGCCGCCTCACAAGGTCTTCTCGTTCATTAGATGGACGTTAATACAGCTTTCCTAAATAGAGAGTTAGATGAGAAGATCTATATGGATCAACCAAATGGGTTTGTAGCAAACGATCAAGAATGCAAGGTGTGTAGATTATTGAAGTCCTTATAGGGCCTAAAACAAGCTCCTAAGCAATGGCATGAAAAGTTCGACAGAACTTTAACATCTGTCGGTTTTGTTGTGTACGAAGTTGACAAATGTGTGTACTATCGGTATGGTGGGAGTGAAGGTGTGATCTTGTGTTTGTATGTTGACGACATATTGATCTTTGGAACTAGGCTTGATGTGATCAAGGGGGTTAAGGAATTTTGGTCCAATAATTTTGAGATAAAAGATTTGAGAGAGGCTGATGTTATTCTTAATATCAAACTATTTAGAGAAGGTAATGGTGGGGTTACACTTCTACAATCTCACTATGTGTAAAAGGTTTTGAGTCGCTTCGGGTTTAGTGACTGTCAGCCTACTCATACGCCTTATGACCCTAGTGTGCTATTAAGGAAAAATCGAAGAATAGCAAGGTATCAATTGAGATATTCCCAAATCATTGGTTCGCTTATGTATCTAGCTAGCGCTACGAGGCCTGATATCCTGTTTGTTGTGAGCAAACTAAGCCGATTTGTGTTAAATCCGGGAGATAATCATTGACGTGCTCTTAAGAGAGTAATGCACTATCTGAAAGGTACTGTGAGCTACGGCATTCACTATACCTAGTACCCAAAGGTACTAGAGGGTTATTGTGATGCGAACTGGATATCTGATGCTTATGAGGTTCACGCCACAAGTGGATATGTGTTCTTACCTGGAGGCAGTGTTCGCCTAAACAGGTTAAACGGCCGTTTAAACGGCTACTAAGCGGTAAACGGTGGTAAACTATTTTATTTAGGGGGTAAACGGAAATTAAACGGTTGACCATTTAAACGGTCAAAAAATGGAAAAAACGGTCTAAACGGACTAAATGAAACGGAGATAAACAGTATTAAACGGGTTAAACGGCTGTTTAGGCGAACACGAGGTAAATCTAGTTCAGTTTTGTATGGATAAATTTGTATACTTTAGTTTATTATATTTATAAATGTGTACACTTGATATGTTACATGCATAAATATTTATATTTGGTTCTTTTCACATGCATAAATATATATACATACCAAACTAATTGATTTTTACTTGGATAAATATGTATAAATGCTAGAATACTTTATTTTTTACATGTACATATATAATTATATGTATTTTTTAAAGTACAAAACCGTTTAGACCGTTTAACTTCATTTAAACACCATGTAAACAGCCTAAACGCTAAACGAAAGGCGACAGTGTAAAGACCATTTACCGTTTAGGAAAACATTGCCTGGAGGTGGCGCTATTTCATGGAAGTCTTGCAAGCAGACCATCTTAACGAGGTCAACCATGGAAGCAGAACTCACAGCATTAGATACCGCCACTGTTGAGGCCGAGTGGCTTCGTGAACTCTTTATGGATTTACCGGTAGTAGAAAAACCTATACTGGCTATTTCTATGAACTGTGATAATCAGACTATGATAATCAAGATGAACAGTTCTAAGTATAACATGAAGTCTACAAGACATGTAAAGAGGCGGTTAAAATATGTCAGAAAATTGAGAAACTCCGGAGTGATAGCGTTGGATTATGTCCATATATCTAAAAATCTGGCAGATCAATTCACTAAGGGACTGTCACGTAATGTGATAGATAGTGCATCGAGTGAGATGGGCTTGAAACCCACATGAAATCTATCATGGTGGTAACCTGTTCTATGTGATCAGAAATCCCATAAAGTAGGATGGTGAAACAAGCCGGTGGTAGACTATGAGGAAAGACCCTTAACTTGGCCCATGTCAGATGCACATCTTTCCTTTGTTGTAAGGTAGGTTGGTTTTTACCTTAATGTGTTCTAAGTGGTTTGTTGAAGTAAAGATGTTGTCCTACAGAACATCTTTTGAGGAATACACCTATATGAGTTCGACTACTAGTCACAGTCTTTGAAATTTGTGTGATCTCTAGATACTCATGAAAGGCCTAGGAGTATGACTTATATGCTCCAACCAGAGGGATGCTTATGGCAACCTAGTATCAGTAAAGAGTTTAGGTGAAACTCATTCACACAAAACTTGCAATTCAAGGCGTAGTCCATTGTTCAAGTTATGGATGGGTGTAGCTTGAAACTCTAGGTGGATGTTCAACTTAACATTCTCTGCTGAAAAACATTGGTATATAAATAGTAGTGGGAGAAGGAAAATATCTATACTGGACTTTTGAGATCTGGTGGGGATTATTAGAATTTACATGGATAAAATTTTCTAAATCCATATGAAGAAATTCTAATAAATCTCAAAGGTCCAATATATGTGTTCCCTAATGGGTTTTATTGTTTAAGCCTATGAGTAGAGGTGGAAGGTGCGACATCAATTAGTATCATATTATTAGTTGACATGAAGGTAGGGAGTTCTCCTCCCTATATATATGTATCAATCCTCTTGAAAAAAGAAACAACAATAATAGAACTATCATTGGAAGTTCCTAGTTTGGAAAATCCTACGATAGTCAATTACTGTTTTCCATTTCTCACTGTTGCGCTGCCTTCTAAGTTTCTCCGTCCCAATCCTCTGCGCACACAGAGAGTTGGGAGAGCAGGCCTCCAGAACCATTGTCTGCATCTGTGACACCTGCTCGGGTGTGTAGGCGATCAAGTTTTTGGGGAGCGTCTTCGCGACTGCTCGCTTCTTCCTGGTGACTGTCAACGTCGTCTTCTTCTTCCTCAGATCATCTACTTTCCGAAGGACGTTCGAGGGACCGCACTGCGAACACCGTCCTACATCAACTGTGGTCCGCAACATCGAGCAACGCACTATGTCGATTAGTGTGTGTGGAGCCGCCGGTGCCTTGAGCATGGGTCCCTCCGCTAGGTATAACTCTATTCTTCAATTTGTTAAAATCAATATCTTTTCTGCTATGATCTGTATGTTGTTTATGTTCATATCTGCTACTAGTGCAAATAGTAATATCACATACGTGCATATACATGTTGTCATCAATTTGCTATGGATTTTCTAAATTAAATTAAACGTGAAAATGTCTCAATTCCAAACGGACCTTACCATTGATCTCTGCGGCAGGAACGCCGAACACCGAAAGCGCCAGTAGTCACATACTCACATGTCCGACCAAGCGCACACAACAGAGAGCAGCGAGTACCTGGGCACCTAGCCTGTGTCTTCTATAGTACAGTCGTACATAGCATGATTATCCTTGATGGCGTTAGACTAGACTAGGCTAACAATGCTAGATGATGATGGTCTGGGAGGAAGGTTGGTAGGATCTTAATTAAGCTCTGGTTACCATGAAAGATCCGAGGTGAGATGGTAAGTGGTGGTAAATGTAACATCCATGCATGACTTTCTTCAGTTCTTTCCTTGTCCTTCCCATTTACATGTGGTCACGTGTAATCAGCCATATAAATAATATTATCGGCTTGTATCGATCGTGCTTGGCAATAATCATGGATTAAGGGCACTAGCTACTCCAGCGTACCGTCGACGGGACCAGGCTTGGTACTGGTAGAAGCATAACCGCCGCTGACTAACATGTCTACAGGAACGATCTTCGTTTAAACTACTACAGAACCATTTCTACTGGCGGTACTTGTTTGTTACTACAAAGCGACTGATACAACCTACCTTTTTTAGTCATTCACTTTAGTAAATATTGTAATAAATATTTAAGATGCTTATTGAATTTAAATAAAAAAAGTAGTCACCTAAAAGTTACAGATCTTTATAACTTAGAACGTTTCTCCATCTAAAGTTTCTTGAAAGATTCAGCAAAAAAGAATTTCAAATTATGAAAACTTTTAACAAAAAATTCTAGCTTCAATGATTTCAAATGAAAATCCGTTAACTAAAAAGTTACAAATCTCTTCGAGCACTACAACTTTGATATAAAGTTTGCTTTCATCTAATTTGATACGAAAAGGTTATTTATAAATTATTCATATTGACGGTAAGTTAAGAATACCACCGGTATAAATAGATTTCGCCAAAAGTATAAACGGCCAGTATCAACCGAAACTCAGTTCATCGATCGATGGTATATTCACACATATATATAGCAGAGTTCTAGAAGCGCAGAAGCAGAGTGTCGACGTGTACTGATGTACACGCACTTGGTTTCACCTGCCAACACACAAGAGTTACGGCATTGCCGTGGCCGGCGTGTCGTGTGCATGCGTTGTATTAATAACACGTGCACAGCACACGTACTCACTACTACACAAAAAATTTATAGCAACGACTCAATTTTTTAGGGGCAGCTAGGATAGAGCCGCCTCTACAGTGGGCGTGTCCGACACCCACAAGAACAGCCGCTCCTACAAATGGCACAGTAAGAGCGGCTGGTGATACGAGCCGCCCCTACAAATGGATCGATTTGTAGGGGCGGTTCACTCATCAGCCGCCCTCGGTGTTGCGATTTGTAAGGATGGCTCAATCACCAGCCGTCCCTAAAAAAAGAAAAAGAAAAAGAGATCCACGATTTCCGATTCGGCCCATGATTTTCAGTTCGGCCCAAGATTTTATATCCGTTGATCCACAATCGGGTGGATGAGATCTGCGTAAAACTCAAACCCTAACTTCTTATCCCCCCGGCACCGCGAGCCGCCCCACGGCCCCACCGCGCGGCCCCTGCCGCGAGCACGCCTCCCCACCACCCAACCTCCGGCACGAGCGCTCCGCCCGTGCGCGACGACGTCCTCCCCACAGCCTTGCACCGCGCCCTCTCCCCGTAGCCCCGCACCGCCGCACTAGGCTCGCGATCTAGTGAGCCTCGAGGCGCGGGCAGCTGATGCCGCGACGCGAGCATCAGGCCAGCCTCGACGCAATGACGCCCTAGTGATGATGCGGTCGCCGGATCTCATTGAGGAGGACGTGGGTCGTCTTCTGTTGGGGCTGCGTCGATCTATGAACGGTGGTTGCATCAAGGTACGAGTAGTCCAAATCTACGGCGACCTCTCTCCCTCACTTGCTTCCTCTCCGGCCACCGCGCGTGCACCCCCCCTCTCTGTCACCGCCTCACTTGATTCCTCTCCGAGCCACTGGCTGCACGCCGTGCCATGGTCGTGTCGTGCTCACCGTGCTAGGTTGCTGCGATTTCTAGGGCATTGCACTGATGCTGCGATTTCTAGGTCGCCGCGCTAGGTTGCTGCAATTTTTTTGTAGGGCGGCTGGGACAGAGCCGCCCCTACAGTGGCCGTGTTCGGCACCCACGAGACCAGTCGCCCCTACAAATGGGACAGTAGGGGCGGCTAGTGATACAACCCGCCCCTACAAATGGGTTGATTTGTAGGGGCGGCTCACTCACCAGCCGCCCTCGGTGTAGCGATTTGTAGGGGTGACTCAATCACCAGCCACCCCTACAAAAAGAAAAGAAAAAGAAAAAGAGATCCACGATTTCCTATTCGGCCCATGATTTTCAGTTCGGCCCAAGATTTTATATCCGTTGATCCACGATCGGGTGGATGAGATCTACGTAAAACTCAAACCCTAACTTCTTATCCCCCCCCCCCCCCCCCCTCGGCACCGCGAGCTGCCTCACAGCCCCACCGTGTGGCCCCCTGCCGCATGCACGCCTCCCCGCCCCCCAACCTCCGGCGCGAGCGCGCCGCCCACGCGCGACGACGTCCTCCCCACAGCCCTGCACCGCGTCCTCTCCCCATAGCCCCACACTGCCACACTAGGCCCGCGATCCAGCGAGCCTCGAGGCGCGGGCAGCTGATGCCGCGACGTGAGCAACAGGCCAGCCTCGACGCGATGACGCCCTAGTGATGATGCGGTCGCTAGATCTCATTGAGAAGGACGTGGGTCGTCTTCCACTGGGGCTACGTCGATGGCGGTGGCATCAAGGTATGAGTAGTCCAGATCTACGGCGACCTCTCTCCCTCACTTGCTTCCTCTCCGGCCACCGCGCGTGCACCCCTCTGAAAGCTCTAGTTTGGTTTTGGTTAATTGATGAAACCCTAAGTGCTAACCTAGTTTATCAAATTAATTATGAGATAGGTAGCACTGCTCCAAGTGATGAAGCAATGGCGAAGATCATGACAATGGTGATGGCATGGTGATGATCAAATGCTTGAACTTGAAAAGAAGAAAGAGAAAAACAAAAGGCTCAAGGCAAAGGTACAAATAGTAGGAGTCATTTTGTTTCGGTGATCAAGACACTTAGTGAGTGTGATCACATTTAGGTTAGATAGCCGTACTATTAAGAGGGGTGAAACTCGTATTGAAATGCGGTTATCAAAGTGCCACTAGATGCTTTAACTCATTGCATATGCATTTAGGATCTAGTGGAGTGCTAACACCCTTGAAAATGTTTGTGAAAATATGCTAACACATGTGCACAAGGTGATACACTTGGTGGTTGGCACATTTGAGCAAGGGTTAGAAACTTCACCGGTGGAGTGTCCGCCTGTAGAGTGCGTACAGTCCGACGGTGCCACCGGTGCCCTATACAGAAAAGATAGGGGTTCACAGAGTGATCGGACGTTGGTGGAGCAGTGATCGGACACTAGGTTCAGAGTCCGATCAGTAGTAGCAGTGAGCACGCGTCTCGGTCTTGTGACCAGACGCTGGCATAAATAGTGACCGGACGATGGTTGGGTGCGTCCAGTCAGTGCTGACGTATGCTGACGTGAGGCGCATAGAGGAAACGTTGAGTGACTGGACGCTGGGTGAGTCCGATCGAGCCTGACCGGACACGTCCGGTCGTGGATTTCCACGAATGGATGCTTACTGGAAATGACCGGACGCTGGGGTTCCAGCGTCCGGTCACTTCGTAGCAGCGCGTCCAGTCATCACTTGACCGTTAAGATCGGGCGATCGGCGTTTGAAGCCGATGACACGTGGCAAGCATCGGGCGATCGGACGCTGGGGTCCTACGTCCGGTCGAACTGACCAGAGCGTCTGGTCACCCCGAGTTGTGCTCAGTGAAGGGGTACAATGGCTCTATTTCGTGGAGGCTTCTATTTAAGCCCCATGGCTGGCTCAAGCTCACTCTCTTGGCCATTTGCATTGACATAGCAACCTTGTGAGCTTAGCCAAAGCCCTCCCACTCATCGCCATCATTGTTTCATCATCATTGTGAGATTGAGAGAGAATCTAAGTGCATTGCTTGAGTGATTGCATCTAGTGGCACTTGGCATTCGTGTTTCGCTGCGGAATTCACTTGTTACTCTTGGTGGTTGCCGCCACCTAGACGGCTTGGAGCAGCGAGGATCGTTGAGCGGAGGTTGGTGATTGTCTCTGGCTCCGATCGTGGTGATTGTGAGGGGTCTTGTGCCTTCCCTGGCGGAGAGCCGAAAGATAACTCTAGTGGATTGCTCGTGTCATGAAGTTACCTCACTTGTGGATAGGTTCTTGCGGTGTCCAATTGTGTGGATGAGGTTCGTGAAACACCTCTTAGCCGCCGAACCACCAAGTGTTGGTCGACACAACGGGGACTAGCGTGCCGGCAAGCACGTGAACCTCGGGAGAAAAATTGGTTGTCTCTTGCCCTTTGGTATTCTCCCGGTGATTGATTTAGTATTCATCTTGTGATTGGTTCACTCCTCTACATGGCGGTATAATCACCCTACTCACTCATTTATATTCTTGCAAACTAGTTGTGGCAAGCTCTTTAGTGTAATTAGAATTGAGAGCTTGTTTTGTTATTTTAAGTTCATCTAGTGGAGCTCTTTAGAGTAGCAAGATTGAGAGCTCTTAGTGAGTAGTAACATTGCAAGTTGTGTGCCTAGTAATCATTGCAACTAGAATTGTTGGATAGGTGGCTTGCAACCCTTGTAGAGCTAGAGCAAGTTTGCATTTCGCAATTTGTCATACTAATCAAATTGCTCTAGTTGATTTGTAGTTTTTAAATAGGCTATTCACCCCCCTCTAGCCATATTAGGACCTTTCACCCTCTCTCTGTCGCTGCCTCACTTGATTCTTCTCCGAGCCGCTGGGTTGCTACGATTGCTAGGGCATAGCACTGATGCTGCGATTTCTAGGTCACCGCGCTAGGTTGCTGCGATTTCCAGCCGTTGTAGAACACGTGAGGCTATAGTGCCGCTCGTTTGGCGGAGCTATCCCTGCAGCGGCTGCGGTAGCCAGCCATGTCGACGGAGGACGAGAAGCTCCTCAAGGAGGCGAAGAAGTTGCCGTGGGATGAGCGGCTGCAGCATAAGAACTGGAAGGTGAGGAATGACGCAAGCATCGACCTCGCCGCCCTATGCGACTCCATCACCGACTCTAAGGACGCCCGCCTCTGTGAATTCGGTGAGATACCCTCCCCTACGCCTCCCGATCAGCCCCATTTTGTGCTCGGATCTGTGCTATGCTCGATTAGTGCGGTTCCATTTGCGGATTTCAAACCATTTTTTGGGTGCAAGATCTGAAGTCTAGTGTTTTTATGTTCTACTCCGGTGGTTAGGGCTGTTGTTTAAGAAGACGGTTGCATATTCCAATGCGCCGGTACAGGAGAAGGCGCTAGACGCCCTCCTCGCGTTCCAGCGAGCTACTGACGCCGATGCATCAAGGTGTGTGCCTTCAGCTGCCAAGGCATTCCCCTTTATGCTTCTGATTATTTGTCATCTTCAACAATTTATGGAGTTGGCTTCTCTCAGATACGCGAAGGAGGTTTGTGATGCAATCGTGGCCAAGTGCCTCACTAGCCGCCCAAAGACTGTCGAGAAAGCTCAAGCTGCATTCCTCCTATGGGTGGAACTGGAGGCAGCAGAGGTCTTCCTTGTAAGTTGATTATCAATCCCTTGATTGTTATGATTGTGAGCTGTTGGTGAAATACATGTGCATACATAATACTAGTTCTCTTTTGTTCACCTGGGTTTCGCAACATGTGGTGAAATGTTCCATGTAGTTGCAGGTAGTATTGACAGTTTGACATTGTCTAATACACCAACTATCAATATTGTTACAAATGCTGAGCCTATGACATAGGATTATGTGCTGCATTCCTCCCGCCAGATGATTTTCATTTTCCATTAGCAAATAGTTGTTTACATTAGCAATTTCTAGGTACTCCTTCTGAATAAATGTGACAAGCATGAAAGTCATTTCTCTTGTTTGCCCATTTTTCTGGAAATGCACGGATGCTCCTTCCGGTTTTACTTGTAAGAAGAACATCGATCCTTTTTCCTAAATAACAAAAACTTGCTATTAAATCCTTTTGTTGCTTTACTGTATGGATTTTGATGCCCATTGAAACTTGCATATTTCTGTTTGTCTTGATTCTTTTCAACAGGAAACATTGAAAGAAAAAAACCGACAATAGCAGAAGCACTAAATCAAATACTTCAAGCAATGCACAAGTCTGGTTGTTTTACACTTATTGATGTGATTGAAGGTTTGTAATTTTCTAGCAATCTTATTGCACATGTTTGTCTGTAGCATTATTTTCATGGTTGTGGTTGTTTTTTTGGTCTGAAACATATTTTGATTTCCTCTAAAGCATATTATTGTGTAACCACATTTCTTTCACTAAAATGCACCATAGGTCCCTATAAATTTGTATAGTTTGTTCCCTGAACCTGAGAATTGCGCATTTAAGTTCCCAAAATCTTTTCAAAGCAAGATTAAATCTGAATTAGTTTGAAATATTCGATGACTGATAACTTTTAGATGCTGACCTTTTGTAACTTAATAAGTGATTAAGGGAAAGCTACAAAAGGTTGGCCAGAAAAAAAGTATTTACAATTCTTGTTGAATCTCAAGACATGAACCTTTCAGCTTTGATCAAAATCTGAGGCAAAAAAATGCTGTCTTTTGGTAATGCAGATGTTCGGGTGGCTGTAAAAAACAAGGTGCCCCTTGTTCGTTCCTCAACGCTGACCTAGGTTGCAATTTGCATTGAAACAAGAAATTAGATGATGTGAGGAAAAAGAAGTTACCAGATATGATAGGTTCTTCCGGTGACACAGGGACAGGTTAGATTTCCTTTTGTAGCTCTGCTTGTATTTAAATGGACCAAATGTCTCTGTTTTGGACTAATTTTTGTTACGCACCAGTACTTGGCTGTTATGTCTATGTTTATATATACCGATGATTTTTGTAGCCTTCAATTGCATGGAGCTCACCTATTTTATAAATTCATTGTTTATTTAGATATGAATGTCTCATCAAAATGCTTATCGGAGGTGCTTGTTACTATCTTGTTGACAACAAACTAATCAAAGTGCTGATGGATGTCAATTTTCTAATTTTATTTTTCTATTGCTCTCAGGTAACTTGAGTACCTGGCTAGAGAGTACCAAATCCAACTATATAACTTGGTTTGCTAATCAAAGCATCTTTCTTGGATGCAGTAATGATGGGAACAAAGTACTCCTGTCTTAGTCCAGCCACCAGCTCCAGTATGCATCCGATCTCTAGCTTAAGCTAAATTATTACTATTGTTGCCCTTAAATAGATATGTCATGTGTGACCTGCTGAATTACGACAAGTTAATTAAATCTTTTTTTGTCCAATCAAATGTTCTCAATTCTATGCATACTAGTGCTAGAAAACTATCAAATGCCCTTGATCGTGCCGGCGCGCCAACAGTCCGTGCCGACGGTGGTGACGGGGCTACATTCTCGGTCGGTCGGAGGACCTAAATCGCAAACGGAGAAGACTGAAGGATCTGCTGACGGCGTGTCATCTTCGCTGCCACAAGCAAGCAAGTGCAGGCCACCGTCATGGCCACTGCCAGCAGCAGTCAGTAGACAGTGAGTACCACTTGTTCGTTTCAGTTTCTACAGATTACGAATTTCATTTTCAGTCTGCTTTAGTGCTACATTGACCTGATGTGTGACTGTGACTCTGCAAGTGGAAGAATTATTAGAAGCTTCTGATGTTGTGATGTTCGATTGCTAGATTTGAGTGCCATTGATTTTGTTATTCTGTGGTCTTTCACATAAAAATTATAGTCACCATGAAATGTTATTACGATTACTGGAAAGTTTAATAGATGAAATTTGTTGTTTCATTTATCTGGACTAAACTGTCCACCTAAAAGTCATGGAATATTTGTTATAATCTGGTATAAATAAATGTGTATTGTCATTGAGTTTCAGTACAATCGTAGAAGAAGATAAGTCATGATAGAGTTATGCATGAAAAATATATATTCTGGTCGAATTTGAATTGTAAATTTAATTTTTTTGACAAAAAATTGTACTGTAGGGACGGTTCTAGATTGAACCGTCCCTACAAAGAGGTATTATAGGGACGGCTGGTACTACGGTCGCCCCTATAAATCAATTTATTCAGATGAACCGCCCCTACAAATCAACGATTTATAGCCACGCTTTGATAGAGGCGGCTGACCAAACCACCTCTACAAACGCCCATTAACCATCCCTACAAAAGCATATGTGACGTAGTGACTGTCCGAGATCCTCTCATCACGCACTATGCATGCCATGCGTCGAATCGATCAAGACATGCATATATGTTTGGCAGTTTAATAATGCACGTACTTACTCTCCGACCGAACCCAGCGCGGTACCACACTCTGTCGAACGTGGGTTAGCGCCGGTACGAGGAGGGCCCGACCGGCCGGGCCGGGCGGTTAGGATCTCATCCAAGTCACGCGTACGTGTACATCCAGACCACATGGCGATTGATGGCGTGTGTCCCTCGATCGGCCGAGCCGCCGAGACCGGCCAGTGCCGCGCGCCTCCCGCCTGACCTTGCAGATAAACCAGCGGGGTGCAGCGCATGCACGTCGCTGGCTGGCTCTACGCGCGCCGGCCGGTGCATCCGTTCCACATGCTGTGCGCACGTACGTACGCGTCCTGCACGTACGCTTCTTCGAACGAACCGGCACTCCGTCGATGGATCGACGGATCGATGCGTCGACCTCGGAAGACGTTCGATCCGGACGATCGATCGATCCATGCATCCATCACGTACTTCTGGCCGGATCGGAGCGACAACCTACCGCTTCGCGCGCGTGCTGCGTGTGCGTACGTGTGCGTGGTCGTGGTCGTCTACGTGGCGTCGTTTTATTTTTGGCGCACACGTACGTACGTGTGAGCGCCAGCTAGAGCCTGGCATAAAAGTTTGTACTACGTGCCAGTGGATATACGTACGCGCGCGCGCGCTAGGTGCTGACGGCACGCCATATTGTACGCAGGAGCAGTACTCGTGATCATTATGCATGCACTTCGATCGACGCGGTGTCGGGGTGATGCGGCGTTATTATTGTGTCGTTGACGATGGAAGACAAGTATAGCTAGTACTACCGTCATAGATTATACTCATAACACGTACGTACGTGCACGTAGACGCGTACTGCAACGTACGTGTGCGGCCTTACTCGACCCAATGCTGCTTTCTTGTCTTTTGAGTATTGCATATTGGAATTGGATGGACGGGGTCACTTGCGTACTCTCATACGATCGATGTACGTGCGCGCGATCCGTCTTCACCGCCGGCATCTTGATGGGTGGCCTTGATTTTCGTCGTACAACGAACAAACACGCGGTTACATCGTACGCACACGTCCACTGGTTCACTGAAACTAACAGGCCGGTTTAATACTCCGACTCCTAGGCCTTCCCCAGTGCCGTGCTTTTACCGGTAGTTCTAAGGCCCACGTAGTGTCGGATATAAAAAGTAGGTGCTATGTATATAGTGGCATGTAGAAGCTACGTATGCCTAGGGGAGAGAAGGTGGTCCATGCTAAAAAAAAAAGAGGGAGAAGAAATAAAAGTAAGGCATGATGAAAAGAAAAAGTTTCTATAAAAACCACAGGTAGTGATAGTTTGTATTATGGAAATAGTAGTTTCAATATTTCCTAGTCTACATGGACCACTTTATTTATACTAAAATCACTCAGTGTTAGCCTCTATGCTCATGCCCTTACAGCGTGTTTGGTTTACCGATTCATTCCATCCGGCATCAAGTGAACCCGCTGACAATAGATGAATGGGTCCATCCGACATTTTTTGCTGAGTGAGTCCGTCCTCTACGATTGCTTGCAATTTAATTCTACAGGGAATCAACTGATGACGGACAGGGCAGTTCCATGCCAGGAACCAAACAGCAGTGGCAGCTTCGGTATTAGGTTCGGATCATTCCGGATCATCTCACGCCGCAAACTAAACATGCCATTAGTCTCTTACACAGTGACGTACTCTTACTTTACGGCTCTCTATAGTATATAAAAGATATGTCAATCTCGGCCGGATGTGTTGCTTTGCGTGTAATTCTTTCGCAGAAGACACAAAAGAATATACAGCGAGCGGCGAACGTGAAGCATCCGGGGGGGAAAAAAGAGGAAAGATGATCGGTCACGCACGATGCTGAAGATTTGAAATCCGGGAGAACGAAGAGGCGGCGGCGTCGATCCGGGTTTGGATGGGACAACCCCAACCGACCCCGATCGAAACGCACGCACCGCCACAGGGCAGCCCCAACCGACCCCGTGCGGGCTTTATAAAACGTGACACGCACACGCGTCGACCGAGCCTACTACTAGTAGTACGTAGACGTAGGTGGTTCACTCAAGGGCCGTAGCCGCCGGTTACAAAACAAATGGACGCCGGCGAAACGGACACGGGACAAGGCGCGGGCGTGGAGACGGCGCCGGCCTCCTCTTCGTCCGACGACGTCAACGATCTCGTCGCGGTGGGAGAAGACGGAGGGAGGGGTGCGGCCCCGGCGCCGGCGCCCGCGCCGATGATGGTGGGGGTCGTCGTCGCGATCAGCATGAAGAGGCCGGGGCCGCGCGTGCCGCGGCCAAGGCGGAGGCGCGCGGTGGTGCGACCGCCCGCCGCCGCCGCCGGGTCCGACCACGGCGCGCGGCGGACCAAGGAGTTCATGCACTGGCGGGAGTGGTACCTGCGCAAGCAGCGCCGGGAGAAGGAGAGGGCGTGGTTGTACTACGCCGGGATACCGCCGCCGGGCAGCTAGATCTAGCCACTCTCCTCCCGATCGCGGATCGACTTGGACGTTTGTCTGATCAAGAATTGGAGAATTTGGTGATTGGTGTAGGATTTGTTTCCAATATTTAGATTACATCGTTGATGACAGCTGACGAGGACAACCGGTGTTAACTAGTCATTTGCGTTTATGTGCACTGTAGTCAGGTCGTGTTCTTCACTGCAGATCTGCAATGTATCATCCTTATAGTTTAGTACTTACTACTGTTTATTCTTACGGTCTTACTAGTTCGTCTCAGTTCTCCGCGCATAAATAAAGCTAATATTTTACTAAGTGAAAAAAAAACATTTTAACCCAAGACCTGAATACAGACAGTTGGGCCAAGACAATTTAACTTTATTCACTGCGTGCTGTCTGGAACACAGTAAAACTAGTACTGTACTGCAACATGGCAAAAGCAGCAGTAAACGTACTTACTCCTATATACCATGTACATGGGACCAATAGAACAGACTGAATGCCAACCAACTCATCTAGATTTCTCGTCGGATTCTTGGAAATGAGCTCTTTCGATCTGCCGTGTGATCTGAGAAACCGCGTACTGCGAGCCAGTTGATGCCACGTAGTAAGACGTCACGGTGAGCTGAGCAAACCTTGGAAGTGCATATGCTGCATCAAGTAATATATCATTAGGTACTATGCTGTAGAGAAAAACAAATCAAGTTTGCTAACAAGTCTGTCAAAAAACATGCATTGCATGGAAGCCGGGATTTGCTATGTCCAATTTGGCATGCTCTCCAAATTTAAGTTCCTCTAAAGAAGTTGAATGTTTCTCTTCGCCTTGTTGATGTGCTTCCAACAGAGGTCTAAGAGACTTTAAGACATTCAAGGAACTTTGGCACAGAGCTGGAAGCCTGAGACACTTCCGGTTCAATCCCTCGAGGAAAAACATTCATTGGAATGGCTACCATGATACATATCCATGATTCAAATACCACAATAAATTTCATCTCGACTGTACAAAATTGCAATTTACATCCCTCCTATTTGTTCAAAACAGCTAACCTAGTGCATTGTGCATGGCATTCTGGCTAAGAAGAGCAATCCTGTTCTATTGGACAGGCAAGATATGTAAGACCAAGATTTGAAAATAGAAATAACTTTGGAAGGAACTTCAAACTTTACCTGAACCTCAACTTGCTTTGTTTGGACTCTTAACAATTATGATAGTATCTTATATAACAATAAACATGAAGTTTACAAGCCAATATTGTTTAAGATTAAGCTGTTAGACAAAAATATTTTTAGATACATATGTCTGGGTTGGTGGACTTGGAAAGAACAAGATGGAGAAGGAATGAAACCACATCTAATCCAACCCTGATGACAAACCGTATCTGTTTCTGTACCCCTATAAGCTATAGTCTAAACACAAAGAATGCAATTTTTTTCATGTTCCAATTATAGATGTGCATAGATTCCCAGTCCAAACACATAAAGAAGCATTGGTTTAATAATCAGATCATAGCTCCAAAAAGTCAAACTAACTTGCGCGGACAATTTCATAGAGCTTATTGCATTTTCTAGAAACAAATATAGCTATTGGAGACTTACCACCAAATACAGCACTGGCACCTGAGAACATCAGCAGCGGTGGCACCTACAGAAGTAGCAATTTCCAAAGTGAACAAATCGTAACAAAGCATCCTTTCTCAAAGTTCTATAGCAACCAAATTACAATCTACAAAAGCTATTAGCAATTGCCACATAAACACAGGACAGCAAACAGGGGCAGAGCTATAAGCAAATGACCCGGTGAACTGTTTAAGTAGCATACACAATTCTTTTGAAACATATGGTGAGGCTGTTGAATGGCACAAAAAAATTTACCCTGGTGCATTGGCACAAGGTAACTTCAACATTACATTGCCCCTGACAGCACTGACAGCAAATGGCCAAATCAAGGACTTGACAAACCACAATACCGGTAACCACATAACAAAACCTGAATGTGTTAGAAAGGTTAGCTCCCTAAACCTTAATGTGTAGAGTGCCATGTTCAGCTCCCCCAGTCCAATGTTTTTAAAGATAAACTAAAAATGGTCAGGAGAAATGACTATGCAGGCAATCAAATATCTGAGTTTGACTATTACTTTGCCTTGAAATACTACTCTGTATTTTTTTCAAAGTCCTCCAATGTCGTGATACTATATAGTTTGTAGTTGAGTTGATCCTGACATCAAGAGAACCAGACATTCATTTATTAACATATCCTTCTTAAAGCTGATTACGCAGATATACTAAACAAGTAGAGTTTTTCCTTGAGAATTTGTTTGCAAAAGATCATCATTTTACCCAATGGTTTAGGCTTCACACATGTAAAATACTGGATCAGACTGCTAGATCAATATTCACACCAAACTTTAGTAAGCTATCTAAGATAGATCACAATAGAACATGTAAGGTATAGCCATAAACAAAAGCCAAGACTTACCCCAACGAGCAACTGCAGCCACTTCGGTCCCTTCACATGCTTCTGGACGAAAGGGATCCCTGTTCCAAAGAAACAACAAAACAATATCAATTTGTACCAACCTGGATGCCTACTAATCCAATCCCAAAACCAAACAAGTAACTGGAAGATACCTGTGTTAAACCCGTGCACAGCACTGAGCAGAGCGCCGGCACCGGAGCCAGCCTACAACAACAGCACAAACAGGACAACAAATCGCACACAAGTTAGCAGCAATTTTCCTAAAGCGGTGGCGCAAAGACCACACGAATCTCGCATCCGCGTGAGAGCGAGCGGGGGATCGCGTGTTACCACGGCGGTGGCGTCGTGCAGGACGGAGGTGATGGCCCAGTCCCTCTCTCCCTACGGGCAGAATATAAGAACAGGTCAGAAACATCGCCAAGGAAGCGCCTCGAGGAATCGGGAGGGGAAAGGGAACGGGGAGAGACGCACCGCGGTGGGGTTGAGGAGGGAGAAGCATCGCGGGCACCGAGGCGAGCCGAGGCCTGGGTTGATGGTGGGATCGCGGTGGAGGTGCGCGCCGCTGCGGAGCTTCTCCTCGTACACCTCCCGCGTGCCCATGCCGATTGCCGGAGAGGGTTGTGCCGCCGCCGCCGCTCCTGCTCGGGGGTCGTTGTTGGGCTGCGGGTTGGGCTGAGGGCTCTGGACTCTCCAGCTCCCGTTGGATCGCGGGGCCTGGCGACTGTGGGAAAAAAAAATGTATGTCACGGTGCGAGGCCACACACACCTGCACAAAAATTTGCATTGTCAGCAGATACACATACTTATCTACTATTGAAACTTAGCAAATATTGCTGAAATGGTTGAGCTCCTCTCCAAAAAAAAATTATGAATTACACAAGTACAGACACTGACGCTCAACACGCATGCACACTCACCTCTATGAATACACGTACGCAAACCCTACCGAGCACCTCCGAAAGACTGTGCCGGCACATCTCGAGATTGATGAAGTCACAATAGGCGTCTCACTGTCAACGGAAATGTCGTCTACCACTAAAAGCACAACGTCGTTAAATTCTAGAATAAATTCAGAAAAATACGAGTTCACCAGAAAGTAAAATTACTTATATTCACGTACAGCTTATCCATCTTTGTCTCTATCTATTTATTATTTATAGGTTTTAGAAGAGGCTACCGCTAAAGCCAAATCCTAAATGTCATAGCTCGCTCTTTAAAATACTGGTAAAATTTTCTCATGTTTTCTATAGAACCGTTAAATGATGTAACTTCAACTATATCCGGCTATAGCTTTATTTAGGAGAAGGTTGTCACTAAGTTTAGCCCGCTATTTAAAATCATGGTGGGTGTCAGAGAAGGGCAAGTTGATAGACAACCTCAAAAAAAAATACAAACCCTTCTTGCTATTTTCTTCCTTCAGTTTGTATTATTAAATAGAAAATAAGAAAAAGAGACACCTACCAACTTTGTCAGGCAAGGCATTAAACATCAAAATAATCACTTTGTGACTACCAATGTTACTTCCTGTAGAATAATCACAAAGAGGAGATTGGAGTCAGCACATCAAAAATAGACAACTGCTTTACACTGTCATGATCTTGATTGTCGGCGATGGATTGGACATCATCAAGATAGGAAAAAACTAGAGACTTATATATTCCCATTTGCCATCATCTCTTACTTGGCCACCGCATTGTTAGTAGTCTCAAGCAAATGCGGGCTAAAAATGTCACTAGTCTCAAACAAACTCGAGAATATGAGCCTGTTTGTTTGGTTGGGTGGCTAAACCACAACCAAGCTCTAGGAAGTCAACTTCTATTTGTTTGGTTGCCTATAAACAGGTTGAAGCCAGGCCCAATCAAGCCACTATAGAGGTCTTCCGCATCGCACCGCCGCACCTCCCGCAGTCGGTCGTCGTCGTCTTGCTTGTGGAGCAGAGCAGCGCGCACCTCCTTGTCTCCCTCCTCCCCGTCCCTGGCTCAAGCGGCAACGTCAACAGCTGCATCTCCTCCGCCCGCGCAGGATGGTCACCGGCCCCGGCGTCCGCGCCCAAGCTCGAGCCCAAGCGTCCCTGGCGTCCGAGCTCGACTGCGGCTCCTTCCAGATCTCCAGCGGCCACTTTCGACCGAGCCCGAGCTCCCCAACGTCCGCGCCCAAGCCTGGTGGAGAGCGAGGTCCTTGGCTTTCCTCGTCGTCGGTGTGCACGGGCGGAGGGCGCCCCGCCGCCGCCGACGCGCCCGTCGACTACCTCTGCGCAGACCTCGGAGACCACCACGCGCTCGAGCAGCTTCGGCGGATCCTGCGCCTCCTTACCACGCGATCCAGCAGCTCCGGGAAGGGCAGAGTAGGAGCACATGGAGAATGGTGTTGTAGTGGCCATGGCGAAGGTAACGTGTTCGACAAAATGTGTCAACGGGTAAACTTACCGGTCCTACAATAGGGTGATTCTATGCAAGCCAAAGCAAACAAACTAAAACTGAGCCAGCCTTAACAATCACTCCAACCAAACAAGTGGCTATTGGCTTGTGCCAACCTGGCTAAGTCTAACCTGGCTCAAAAAGCTAGCCAAGCTTGGAATTGAACATGAACCCAACAGGCCCTATCAATCTGCAAAATGCAAGCTAACTCTTATTTTTCTTTTGTGATCCCATCATTCTATACTCGCTGCATAAAGCTGCTGCTAGCCACAACAAATCGTGTGGCAAAGATTCTTTCTTCTAGATCGCAAGCTAGAATAGGTGCTTCTGTATTTTTGTCATATGAAAAAAAAACTCGGCCCGTTGTGGTCATGATCGTCCCCCACGGTATTGTCATTAAGAAGATCTTCTCATATAGATCGAGAAAATCTCCGAACTCCCGCCCCATCCATACACAGGAGCCGCCACCTGTGAGAAGGGTCGTCTCTTAACCTGTGCTTTGACCTGGGACGAGCGAGGAGATTTTTTACCCTCATCCTGAAATCCACCCCCATGGAAGTTCGAACTCAGGACATAAGACCTCTGGAACTGCTAACCAACTGGACTAGCATCCTTTGGCTTTTGTCAGATGAAGCAATGAAGCAATAGTTGCCTCTACAAGTCTACAGGTTCCTCTGTCACTTTGCAAAACCAACGTTCATCGTGATCTAGACGCTAGACGCCGAGGTGGAGGCAACAGCTGCTACAGAGCGTGTTGCGTTGGGATTGCCTAACCACCCCAAAGGATAGAGGTCAGAGGGGAACTGGGGCGACGCGGCAGAGGACCTTTAAATTCGCCAATGAAGCCCTTGGTATTTTTGCTTGTTTTCGTTTTCGGCCAGCTAAAAGTGGACCTAAATTAGCTTTGACACTACATCTGCTACATAGTTCCGTATCATTTCATTTCAATCATGAGTAACGATCAGTTAAATAACCACCGTGGCAGCATTAAGTACACATTGATCAATAAATGGATACGCTCCAAAAACATAAACACTTATTACAAACCGTTGTTTTTTAACTTCTTTTCAAAGACAAGAAAAGAATCACAACACATAATACAGCGAGCAGTGCATCTTCACTTTTTGGGCCAACAAAACCCACAAGCTTAACAAACAGTGAGCCATTCCTTTTTCAACCCTCAGATACTGAACAAATTTGTATGCCAAAAAAGGGGTGCACATGAAACGCAGCAAGCAAGAAATAAACAAGCACACAAATGTTAGTCGAGTATACTGCCGAGATGATGGGAAAAAAAAGTAGGAACAACTGTAATGTCATAATTTGTTCCGCCATGCCCATTTGAACTTTCAGATCCATGATACATAATACTCCAGGACAACTAAATCAGTGCACAATAGTCTCCAACTACATACCACAGAAAATTTCCACACGCAATTAGGTTGTAAACTGTTGTTCCAAGGAATCATAAAATGTACGTGATCGTTATGACATGGACAGCCCCAGTTACAAAGAACCCTGACCAGGTTACCACATTGCATTCGATAGCAGCACACACTAAAATGCCGCTTGCACTGCTAAAAAACTAAAATTCACAACCTTATGCATGCATAAATCAGATAAGGAAACAAAACAATAGAACAAAATGGAAAGCACTCAACCTTGGTGCTCATGCGAGATCTTGCCCAATGTTTAACTCACAAATCTACATCATACCAGTTCAGATGGGATACTAAATTCATCTGGGGAAGGAAAAGCTAACAAAAACCTTGTTATAGCTTAAATAGATCAGAAAGAGCTGCACTAAAAACAAAGGTGCTTCCTGTTAAAAGGATCCTACTGTTGTTACATAAAGGCTCTTGTGACCCCCCTAATTACAGATAATTAAGAAACCTTCTTCAAAAGCTGGGTCTCCAATTCATATGACCAAGCTGTGGTTGCTGATAAGCCCCAACTTGCGGGCCTGGAGCTGCCACCCCGACCCCAACATTGGGACCAATGGCCGATGGCACCTGTTGATGCACCATGGGGTGCGGACTTACAATAGAGGGAGGCTGCTGAGGATGGTACAAGCCTGGGAACTGCGCGTGAGAGGATTGAGCTGTAGCATTGAAAGATGCATTTGCTGGATTTGGCACAAAAGCACCAGGCGTTGCTTGACCTGGTATGTTGTAATATGAAGGAACCTGCAAAGGTGGCATCTCTCTAGCTGGCTGAATCCAGATGTCAGATGTCTCGACCTGTGGAAGATACTCAAATTAGTAAAATGAAAGGACCCAACTCAGAAACCATGAACACTATTGGCCTAAAGATGTCTTCGCTATCAGATTCTCTTATTAGGAAGAGAATGGCACCATTCCCACCTGATTTACTTTTACAGGGAAAGACTGGAACTTCTGAGATAAAGTACTCAACCCATAAAAAACAAAGAAAGTAAAGAGGAAGTCCTATTAAAGTACTACAAAACGAAAAAAGATACCCATCTCTCTAATTTGAGAATTAATAGCATTCAAAAAATTGTAAATTGTACCTGTGGAGTTGAGGCATAAATGTTGTCCTTGTACTTCATCCTATTGACATCATCAACACCAACTGCAGCTCCAATAACACCCGGAGAACCCATTGTAAAACCAGCTGGATGAGTGTAATTTCCGTAGCCAGAAGGGTTACCAGATGGGACTGGTTTATACTGTGAAACTCCATACTTCACGCCTCCTGCAGTTAAATGTGAACCTCCACTGGGCATCTGTAGATAATTATTTCCATTCGATGGATAAGGGACATTTGGCGAATAGTTTGGCATAGGCATGGGATAAACTGGAGAATAGAGTTGTCGATATGGCATGAAATTTGGAAAATGTTGCAGATGCATTTGAGGGTACATCTGTGCGGCAGCTTGTTGCTGAGAGATATGCTGCTGCTGTGAAGAGATCGGAACAGGGCTGTTGCTCACAATCTGTGGATTTAGGGCCTGCAACAGATGCCACAATTTAATCATGAGATTCACTAAGACAGCATTACACAAAAGAGGTAGCAAAATTGTCTTTATTTTTTCTTAGAATGCAAGGTTATGTTAGATAAATCAGCTGCTCTCCACTCTTCTTTCTTTTGTCATAGGAGTATAGGAACAGGGACTGCTCCTTTCTTTTCATCTCTGCCTGTTTGTAGAACAGTAGCAGGTATTGTAGATTTTAGTTCAAGTAGTATGGGCAGTTTGACCCTGTTAGTTGGTAGAATTCGGAGATGGCTTTCATGTACTTTTGCTATGACATGTATATATGAGAGATAGAGGGATGGCAGCAGCCTCAGTTGAAACAGCACCATTCACAAGCGTGTTCAATTGTGTGTGCTCTGCTCTCCCCTTCTTCTAAGTTCTACCTCCACTATGTGTGTGAGTGAGTGTAGTGAGACATACTTGAGTGACTTAGTCGGCCAAACAGGTTATGTATTTATACTGTGATCAACAGTGAATAGAAGAGTGTTTTAGGAAAACAGAAGACAGAAATTGTGGCAAAAGTCCAAGTGTCACAAAGTCCAAGTGCAAAAAACAAGACTGACTTCTTGAATTTTATTTCAAAGTAAGCAGAACAAATTTCCTCAACTACAAACCAGCAAAGCGTCCTGTGTTGAACTCCTTGCAGCAGAACCATTTTATAAGCAATGAGTCCAACGACAAGAGAACTAGGTAGAGATTATTAAATCTGGTAAGTAAGTGGATTAAAACTGGACTCATTAGCAGCCCTGGTCACATGATGATGGGCCAAGACTAGTAGACTACAAGGTGGGCACTATAAATTACGCTGCCTAAAGAATATATCCAAATGATTACAAGTAATAATAATACAGAAAGGACTACAGGAGAGCAGTTAAAAATCAAAATACAGTGCTACCTCAGATGTGGAAGGGAGAACATGTGAGTGAACATTAGGTTCTGGCATCCTGAAGACTTGCACAGCATTATCTGCTTCCGGATTTTCTGAAGGGTACCCCTGATGAGAGTAAGGGATTGTAAGCAGTAAATAACAGATTTCATCCATATTACTCCAGTTAGGATATATGCTGATTTGGATACAAGCAGTCAACATCAATATTTCTCCACCAGTATATTTAGGATCATTTAAGTTGGCCATATGAAAATGTGTTTGTTTGATTACAGAAGTACTAAATATTGTAACATTAATATTTCTACAAATACTATAGTAGGAATTAGTTTTTGAAGTTGCATTTTGAAAATGCCAACTATACCCAAAAAAAACATTTTTTTTGGTGACTTCAAAAAGTAATACAATCAAGGAGACCAATAGCAACTGGATTCCAATATAACATTTACCTGAGAAGAGGAAGCTAATACTTGCGGATGTACATTAGCCTCCACCAGTCCATATAACTGGGCCTCATTGGTTGTATGCATATTAGGATCTTCATGACCATAAGCCTGCAAATATTCAAGTTCTATGTGTCATGGACGATGCCAAAAAAACTCTCTGGATACGAGAATTGCAACTTCACTATAAAATAATCTAGCAAAGAAAATGTCAAATAAAAAATCCTTCAACCATGTGAAGCATCATTACCGAAAAAGGAGTCAAAGTCGAGGTGATTTGGGTACTGTCACCATCTGCTGCTCCAACTGGAGTGTCACTCTGAACTAAGCCCAGGCCATCATCATTCTCTACTTGCCCACTCATCCGATCACTATCCTCAGATGGGGGCAAGGAAATCTCAGCCGTTGACGTGGACAGTTGTTGTGAAGATCTAGCTTGCTCATCCATGTCATCATGCCCAGTATCCAAACTATCATCTTCACTGACCTGTTGAACTGATTCTTGTAAACTACATATAACAAAAGGATTGTCAGAGGAAGCCATATTCTCTAAATTACCCACATAACGTACCAGAGTGCAAGAATAGCATTCAGAAATGACATGCTATAATTATTAAAGTAAAACAAAAGAATGTATGATTAGAATTTGTCAAACGTAAACCAATAATAATAAGTTATAAATGTACCTAATAAGAATCTAAAAACCAAATGCTATGACAATAAAACTGCAAGCTTGCAAACTATTTCACCATATAAAAGAATATAGATGCGTAGGTAGCACATAGCACAATAACAATTGATGTGACATAAACTACTGAATCAAGTTTATTGAATAAAATATTTTAACTATAAAAAAATAACAGGAACTACATAATCTAGTTTATCAGTATTCAATAATAAATAACTTCCAAGGGAATAACTTGTTGCCACAACGCTGCTTGCTACAAGATTATCTTCTCTTTGATTAAAAGAATTGGGAAAGGTTCACCTAACTGTTCTGGTTGCTCAGTGTCTTGTGGGGCCAAAGCAGGTACTTGTTCCGAATCCAAGCCAGATGTGAAACTGCCAAACCTTAACTTTGTCTGCTCATATTCTGGCACACGAAGATGTTCCGGAATAATAACATGCTCCACCTCATGCAAGTTAGCTTGTGAAAGTTTGTCAGACAAACTGTTTACATCTGATGCGTTAGCATTTTCACAGTTGCTAGCTGAAGGAGATGCAGCATCAGCTATATTGTTTTCTGCATCGGTGGTGGGTGACTTCTTTGTCGATTTTGGCTTCCACTCCTTAACAGGGTGTACTGCTGAAGAGAAAATTTGTCATTTTATCAGAATGTGTGCCTAAAAGCATTAGATATAATGGATAAAGAAACACTAAGAAGCTAGACATCAAGTGGCAAGTATAATTTTTTCCAGAAACAGCATTCTAAGTATTTCGGTGAAACAGGTAGTTATATAGATCTTCGTACAAAAGCGAAAAGTAAAGTACAGTTAGAATGAAGTTAAACATGAGATCCACCAATTTTATATATATATGGGAAAAAGGGATTGCTCGATGCTGAAACCCCCACGCAAGGTGGGGACAAATGTACATGGAAAGACAAAAAAAAAATGGAGAGCACAATATGTGGTTTCCTGGAATACAATCTACTAAACCCAGTACTAAAATTGTTTAAAACCACTTGGGGAAATAATTGTCTATCAAAATATCTGCAGTATGTGTGCTTACGGATTTAAGAGATATAAAGCACATTGCTTGTATATATAATTTTTCACAAAAAAAAAAAAAAATAGGGCTTGTTCGGTTCCCAATCCAAGGGGATTGGAGAGTATTGAAGGGGATTGAGGAGAATTTTGACTTGTAGGGGATTGTATCCCCCAAAATGCTCTCCAATCCCCTCGGATTGGGGATTAACTGAACAAGCCCTTACAATGTTGCTGCTGACAAAAACTAACATTTTGATATCACCTCTTCTGCTGACAAAAAAAAAAGCATTGACATCACTGGCAGACGATACCTTTTTGGTTGCTAGTAGGACCCTGGTGATACCTGTTGACATTTTGTGCAACAAAAGATCTACCAGTCGGCCTTCCACGAAATATTGTATCAGGTCTCTGGTTTTGTTGAATGTTTCTAGACATAAAGGCTGGGTAACGCCCAGATGCCCCTACTGAGGTAAAACTCCCCCTCTGAATATTTGCATGAGAAGAACCACTTGGCGCATGCATCTGAGAACCCGAACGGCCAGCAAATTGCCTAGTAGAATTAATAACTCCAACATGATGTCGAGCAGGTCCAACAGTTCCACCAGCAATTCTAACATTGGCTGACCCATGAGCTGGGTCAGAACCTGGAAAATGCTGCTCGTTCTGAGAGTTCTTCAAATATGGCTTCGCATGCTTCTGTGTAGTACCTTGACCATCCCTCTTCCCTTGAGTTGTGTCAGAGTGGGAGTTCTGCGTAGCATTTTGATGTGTGATCTGGCCGTCTGAGGTTGTAGCAGGTGAGCGGTTTCGACCAGACTGAACAGTACTGAACATAGACAACCCAGTAAGGAAAGTATTAGTTTGATTACAACAAGATGTTCATATGCAAAACAGCTGACAAAAAAATTAAGAAAGATAGCAATTTTCATAACTGTATTTTGGACATTTGGTCAGTGTATTACAGCTCTGGAACTTAGTTACAAAATAGACAACAAAATGGCCATAGCCATCACATAAACAACAACAACAACAACAAAGCCTTTTAGTCCCAAGCAAGTTGGGGTAGGCTAGAGTTGAAACCCAACATGAGCCCCTAGTCACGGTTCAGGCACGTCAATAGCTGTTTTCCAATAGCCATCACATAAAACTAAAGTCAAAAGCAACAGAAAGGTTTCAGTCAACGCGGCTACCTGCCTGCATGCGCCATTTACCTCAAGAAATGTACCATTACTGTTTCAGAGGATTTATTCATGTACCATAGGAACAGACAAAGAAACATCAAACCTAAAGCACTTATTCATTTTCACATTATCAAATTAGGGTTTGATAGAGGAGGCGATATGATGCCTACACTCGAAGAGACAACCTATAGCTACAAAGAAATATTAGGAAGTTGAATAAGTACTTGATAGCTGCATTATAATCAGTATACAACTTAACCGGAACTAAAAAAATGATGACATGATTGTTTGACAAGTAAATGAGTGCACAGGAGAGTAAGAGCAGCGACAAAATTTGTCACACAACCAATACCTCCTATCAGACATTTGTACATTTGCTGAACCTTTGTGTCCTAGTTCTGGTCTGTTCTCCACCACACCATGTTGAAATCTGTTGTCCCTCACAACCCGAAATTCACGACTAGGGCCTGCATCAAGCAATCAGTTAACAGTCAGGTGGAAACCTGCAAGTTACACAACCATAATATTGCACATATATCACACCATATGTGAAAACTGCAGAAGCTTTGTAATGGGAAGCCAGGAGCAAAGACAAGCAAACTGGAGACAAACAAGGTTGCCATGGAAAACAGGAAGCTATATGTTTCATCATTATCTAGAAGCTGGATTGCTAGAAATATATAAAGATGATTGGAACTATCTTGGCAGCAAAAGAAGCATATCTACTCTATGTTACTAAACATAAGATCAGAATTACAAATGGTGGCCGTCAATTATGTTACCTGACATCTGACCGTGATTGGGAGTTCTTCTTTGATCATTTTCCATCCTTTGTGTGTGTGGCTTCATCCATTGTGAGTTCTGCTCAACTTGTGCAGTACTATCAGCAAAGCTCTTCTGGCCAGCACTCTAACAATGCAATATTTTTTTTCAGCACAACAGAGAATAAAAGAATAGCAATGTATGATTTTCAGCATTATTAAAACTTCATAACATGCATTACACACTTTAACAAAGAAGCAATAAACCTAACATGTTTCCTCATTGATAGAGAACTAATTTTGTTTCTTCATAGCCAGTGCCAAAAGCTCGCACACAAGGTAGGGTCAGGGGATGACAAGGAAAAAAGCAAGAGAGGGACACATAAGAGTAAATAAAGTGTTGTGGAATGCATTGTCTTGTGCCGAAGCAATGTGTATGTCTCATCATATTTTACTCCTACTCCCTCTGTTCGAAATTGCAAGTCATTTTAGCTTTGCCCTAAGTCAAACTTGCATCTAGTATTTGGACTTTGGAGGCCAGGTTTTCTTTTGCACCTATTGAGTGACTGTGTGTGTACGCAATTTAAGGGCATAGAACCCCAAATGTGCCTTTTTGCTTTAGATTGTTTCAAAACATCACGAAAAGCCTAACATTGCAAGACGAATATGTACAAGTATGCTACAAAAAAAGGAGCAATACAAAAAGGAAATGGCTTTAGGTTTAATCCTTCATTTTTACAGTTACACTGAAAATTTACCCAAACAGCAAATGTATACCTCTTTCTTCTTGTCCCTTTTTCTTTTCACTTCGTGAAATGGGTCTGCAGGTACAAACAAACGACGAATTATAATCACAAAGAAAACATGAGAAGATTTACTAGTAGAGACAATACATATTGGAAACAATGGCATCTCTCATCCATCAAATAATAAACATCCCACATATCAACACGTCAAAGCTCATTTACTTCCCAAAAATTTCATGGAGACCATTACAATATCTAATTTTATAAGCCGGTTAGAACCACGCCCTGTAAGCAATAGTAAGCACTACCTTTTACAAATTTATATAGAATAGAAAACGAAAATACAAGTAGCCCAACAACCAAAGTTAATAATTTGGACCTGCAAGAGTACCATTAATATATGTGGACATCATTGGCTAATCAAAATCACGACCCTCGTGATATAGTATCATTAATCAATAATAAACCATTAAACGGTGACCCAACCTAGAAGAGCCTCCCCAAATCCCCATAGCTCGAAAACCCTAGACCGTACGCAGGAATCCCCTGCGCCCCCGCGGGTGCAGCGGCAGAGCCGACCCAATGCGGCTCAGCGAGCGCCCCAAAACCCTAGCTCCCGGCACCGGTACGAGATCGATCGAGTCGAGGCGACCCAGATCGGGGGGAACAGGAGAGAGGCAAAAGTACCTTGGTTGAGCAGCTTCTGCGCCGTCTCGTTGGGGTCCATGTTGGATTCGCGGAGGGTGTCCAAGATGTCGGCGTCGGAGTGGCCGCCGACGACCTCCTTGATCGACTGGATGGTGGACTGGATCGCCGTGGTGGTGGTGGGCAAGCGCGCCGCCCCCGCCCTGTCGGAACCGCGAGCCCCGCCTCCGCCGCCGCCAGCCATGCCCGCCGCGAGAGGGGAGATCGCCCGAACGCACGCTGGGACGGGGGAGCGGGTGGTGGTGGAGGCGCTCGCGATCGCCGCCGGAATCGCATCAAACGACGCGAGGCCCTGGGTTTCGGGGGAGAGTGGGTTTGGGTTTTGGTTTGGTTGGAGTGGTTGGGGCCGGCCGGGCTCGGTGGGTGCGTGGTTTTCCAAGGGAAGGGAACGGGGGAAAATTATAGACTGGAAATTGAAAGGGTTGCGCGACTTGCGAGGGTGGTGGCCGCTGTGCACGAGTTCTACGGGCGAGGCTAGGGACGAAAGGGGACGGGAAATTCCGGTACCAACCGACACCGGAATTTCCGACCGGCTATTATTTTCTCGGAAAAAAATGGATTCGGGAAAAAATTTGAGAAAATTCGGCGAATTCGGGATCAAAATCGGTTAGAGTGATTTCTCGACTGAATTAACGGATCCCGTATTTGGTCGGAAAAACTCCCGCGGGAAATTCCCATTTTTAAGGCCGCAGACGACTCGCAGGAGTCGCAGCGAGGAAATTAACATCAGTGGCGGCGCCTCACGCCTCGCTACTCGTGTCGGCGTCGCTTCCAGTTCCCCGCGAGCGATCCCGATCAGCGATTCAGTCATTCAGAAGCGGAGCGGACTGCGGACAGGCGGACATCAGAGGCAGAGCTGCAGTCTGTGTTGCGCCGTCGGACCCACGTCCGGTCGGCGGTCGCCAATAGCGAGCACCAAGCAACCGAGCCTGAGCGACCACTGATTCGCTGCGACTCTGTGAGCAAGCAAATCTGCAGGCGCAAGCGCAACTGTGCAAGGTGCAAGCAGCCGCAAAGTAAGTATAAACTATATGATACGATTTCTAATTTTTTTTAATTGCTAATTGCCTAATTTGCAATGATCATCTGTCATCCGTTCAAATTTTTATTTCTATGCCACGGAGACGCGCACTGTTTCCTATTGTTTGCATATGGATTATACATAGTTGTTATTGTTGCATCGAGCTCATTGCTTCAAGTGGCTACATATATCGATGTTCCCGTCTTGTGTTATCGCTTCCCGATCGTAATCGACACGTTCCCGTTCGAAATATTCCGTTCCCGATATCCCGTAAGACATTTTTCCGACCGTTCCCGACCGTTTTCATCCCTAGGCGAGGCGGCTCTAGTGTGTGCGAACGCAAGGTGGTGGGGGCAGAGGTGCTTAAATGACGGATATACCCCTATGTAGGATAGCTGTGAGCATGAAATTTCTGCGTTTGGTAGGGGGGAGAGGGGTGGAAGCGTCATCTTCAATAGCGGTAGGGTAAATTCGATTTGTTTTGCAGAGCAGGGACTTTCTTGTTTGTATTTCAAGTCAGGATGATTCTGTGGGCCGGGCCTGCGTTTGTCGCACTTGTGGTTTGGGCTTTTCGCCGGGGGCCGTCTTGCTGGACCAAAAAGAACAAAAGATTTTATTTTTCTTTTTTCGCTTTGCTTGTCCCTTTTGTTTCAAGAAATTGTCATATTCTATCCGTTTGAGGTCTTGTTTTGGGAGCTTCAGGAAGTTTTCCTATAGAAAGTTCAAAAAACTAGAAGCTCCTCCAAACAAGATAGCTTTTTTTAAGCTGACAAAAACTCCAAAACTGCATTTTGTATTCGGAAATGCCGTGTAAAGGGCATCCGTCTGCCCCATCCGGTGCTTGTCTCCCTTCCGTTGCTCCTGCTGCCCACCCAACCTCCTCCTACTCCTGCTCCACCGCCCGCCCTGCTCCTCTTGCTCCTACTCTGTCGTCCGCTCCATCTGACAACGCCGACAGGCGCCGCCAGCGCAAGGAGAAGCGTCTTATTACGGCGTGGCGTCTCGATGAAGACGGCGGAGGAGGCCGCACTGGATACGATGCATGTTGCTAGTATATATTTCAAATGTTTTAAATATTTTAGAGTTATATGTTGCAAGTGTTTCACACAAATGTTGTAAAAGTAGATCGGGATGTTGCATATGTTGCAATGGTTATACATGTATGTTGCAAACATCTGTACCCAATGTTTCATATATTTTTTTCAGACATATGCTGCAAGTATTTTTATCTGGACGTTGCATATGTTTCATACATATGTTACAAGTATTTTATCTGGATGTTGCGTATGCTTGCAATGGTTTTCAAGTGTTTTTGCAAGTGTTTCGGCGCGTATGTTTCAAATGTTTTATCTGTCTTCAAACGTATGTTTGCAACTGGATGTTTCAAAAATAGATCATGTGTTGCACATGGGATGCGTGTGGGAAACGGAAGGGGGCACGAGCGCCCCCTGCGTGGACATGCGAAAAGCAGGTGCAGGCAGGGCGTGATGGCACGGGCGCGGAGTGCAGGCGTGCGCGTGAGAAATGATAGCCTGTTCGGTTGGCTGGTTCGTCTCGTTGCTGGTTCGTGAAGAAGTACTGCTAGCTGGTTTGTGTGAGAGAAAAATATTGTTCTGGCTGAAAATTTACAATCGTTTACGACAAGCCGCAGCCGCCGAATGAACATGCTATGAATCTGACCGGTACCATCCGACGGATTGGTATCACCTCAGCTTCCCAAGTTCTTTCAAAAAGCTTCTCCTGGAATTTTTCACCTCCCAAACAGAGCCTGAATCTGAAGAGATTGAACACCTGTTTTTAGGTACGTTCGTACGTATACTGCAAGTTATGGCACATTTCGGCTGCAGCAGATTATGGTTTGGCTTCAATATTTCTTCTTGTCTTTATACTGCAATATATGCTAGTTATGGCACATTTCGGATGCAGCAGATTATGGTTGGACTTCAACATTTCTTCTTGTCTTTATACTGCAATATATGCTAGTTATGGCACACTTCGGATGCAGCAGATTATAGCCTGTTCGTTTGACCGTGGCTCGTCGTAAACGATCGTAAATTTCTAGCCGGAACAGTATTTTTCTCTCACACAAATCAGCCAGCAGTACTTTTTCACAAACCAGCAACGATACGAACCAGCCAACCAAACAGGCAGGTTTGGCTCCAAGATTTCTTCCTGTACAAAGCTGTGCCCTGAAGCATGGCACGTCTATCAATTGTCCTACAGAGTAAGTGCAGTTCAGAGTTTTCCCAAAGAATGGGAGTTGCATTGCGCATTGCGATACAACACATCCCAAAAACATGTTGACAGACATGACACCGGAGATCAGTCAGTCCAACATGTGAAGTTTCCAACCATTCGTACGTGTCAGTCAGTCAGTGTCCACACTGGTGACTAGACAGGCATCTCGCGGCACAGATCAGAGCGCGATTTCATCGAGTCGTTGACCAGAACGTCAACCAATCGGTAGAGGTCTCCTCTGCTCTGCATCTCCAACGGGAGGTTCTCCCTGCAAGTGTTCTTCCTTGATCAAATCACCAACACAGGAGCAACCAAAATTGAGTGTGAGCGAATCTTAAATTCTCAATATCGCGTGCCTTGTAGACTGTATCGTAGAGAGGTCCATCCCCGCCGATGACGGTCGCTTCCTCATGCCCAGCTGCCGCAAGAACTTCACCAAACTGAATAGATTGCATGCAAAAATAAATTAGCCGCCAATCCTGTCGAACCGAAACTGTCAATTGGGAGAAGATGCAAAACTGCAAATGGTTGTTGTGTCTTACTGGTCCGATGAGGCTCGAATGGCCCCAGATCATGTAGTCCGAGTTCGCGTTAGGGTCTCGCGCCGGTGAGCAGGTTGCTACAAACAACTGGAACCAAGAAAAATTCCGCACCGCCGCCTTGATTTTAGGTACAGTTTCGGTACAAACATTACAATGACAGAAGAGGGTATTTAGTGCTGAATTTACCTGATTGTCAACAGCCCTGATGGAGTGAAAAGGGTAGAGGGGAAAACAAAGTCGGTCAGAAAATAACTACTACGTGAACAAAAGTTCACTACTGTATTTCTGATGGCATTGTGATCGTGGCACAGAGAGCAGAACTGATGAAGAGCAAAAGGCTGGAAAAGCAGTGGCGCTGTAGCGAACCTGGACTTCTGCATGAGGTCCCACAGGAGCTCCCCGGTGCTCATGTTGAACGCAGAAGGATAGCATATCAGGTGCGCACCTGGTTTGGCAAGTCACACCTGTTAAGCTGTTCATGGAAATTGGAGAGGATCTAGCACTGCATGGAACCAATGTAGCACATCCTGCAAAAATGGTGAAGCATACCTTTTGATCTGTACAGCATTGCAAGCTCTGGAAACCGGATATCATGGCATATTCCTATGCCAATCCGTCCAACATCTGTAACGCATGTGCCAGAAGGCTATCACAAAAACAGAAGCACATTCCTATGCAGAATGTGTTATCACAGAAACAGAAGCAGATTCCTATGCTATGCCAATCCGTCCAACATGAGTGTGTGCGCTGTAAATGTACTTCTGCAGCTTTACAGAATCTTTACGGGTGCTTAACATATTTTCAGACATGAAACTGTCACAGGAGCACAGTAAAATGTCGCCACAAATATGCTACGTAAAAAGAAAAAAAAAACTTCATGGTAATATACGTCTGAAGTTACCAGTTTACCACGTACCTGTGTCGACTATAGTAGCTTCTTGTCCACCTGTGAATGTATCAGATTCCTTCAGCGTGATGTCTCCTGGGATGTCAATCTCAAACAGATGCAGCTGAAATTGCTCATTTCTTTTAGCAATCACTATTCAGGTCGATCCAATTACCAGCTGCAAATTACATATAAATATCTGGATTCAGACAACAGCCTCTCCAGCTACTGTATACTTACTTCCCTATGCTTGGCCAATATCTGACCATCTGGTCCGATGACACAGCAGGTGTTGAACACCTTCCCAGACGCCTTCTCAGGTATGGATCCACCTACAATGGTGATCTTTCTGGCAGCAGCGACCTCCGACAACATCGAGATGGACGGCGAATCTCCGCCGTATATGTCTTCGGCGTAACTTGGCAGTGTCTCCATTGCGTACGGGCAGCTCCATATTTCCTGAAGCAAAAGCAGAGGAACACTGCCAATGAAGCAATGCTTGTAACTTCTGCTGCCTTCAGCTGATCAGGTCTTAGCGTCTTAATCTATACTAACACTTTCAGTCTGCTCAGTAGTTTAGCGATTTGTGGTTTGAAGCAGAAAACACGTCAGTAACTGACAGAGAGAGCGGACGACGAGCTTGGCGCCGGCGTCCGCGGCGGCCTCGACGCGGGCGCGCGCGCGGGCGATGTTTCCGTCCTTGTCCGGTGTGACCGCGAGCTGGCACAACGCGACCTTGTGCTGGACACACATGCGAACAGACCTTGAACGGATATCACAACAAAAAGTTTGCGCGACCGAAGTGAAACAGATGAGATTGGATTTCCGGCGAGCATGAACAAGTTACGCACGAATTATTATTTCAGACTACAAGAAAAAGAATTAGGATTTCAGACTTGAGAGCCAAGATCTGTGTTCTGTATACCTTCTGCATATTGGCTTCGATTTGAGAGGACCGAGCCGCGGCGGCGGCGAGATCGAGGAGGAAGTAAAGATGGGCAACGGTCCCGATACCCGACATCTTACGGCTATTTGATCTATTACGGGTATTTGATCGGTTAAGGGACGAGGATAAGATCATATCTTTATTCGCGGGCATCTAAATAGGCAATAATCCATCCTCGACGAGTATAGTGGATTAATGGGTACGGGAACGTTTCCTGTTTACCCGTTCCCGTTACCCGTTGGGGAACTTGACTATTTGAGTTGTCATACGAGTATTAGACCCAAAAAAGCTTAACACATGTATTTTGGCCCAAATTTGAACAATTATATATATAGTTTGTGTGTTTTAGGAACCCTAGTTCAATTTTTTCTTACTATCTCCGCCAGCAGCACAAGCACGCCTGCCTCACAAGCATTCGTGTCCCTCGCTTCCTCAGTTCGGTCTCTCTGCCACCTTTGCTCGTCCTCCTCGCAACCTCGTTCTTTCTCCTCGGCATCTCCGAGACTCCGACACTTATACCCGAGTGAAAAAGAAACGTCTCCGATTGCAAAGCTGCGATCCCAAGTATCCTTGTTTATCGGGTATGTAGTACCCGTCGGGTATCTGTTACCCAACCGATGCCCTACGTATACGGAGATGAACAAGAATCTATACCCGAGATAGTTAACGGAGACGATGACAAAATAAATTCTCTGTAATAGGAAAGAGAATGTTCCGACGATACCCGACCGACGGGTTCATTCCGTTGGCATCCATAGGAGGAAGCCGGGCTCAGATCGATCCTTCGACTGAAAGGCAGGCCGATCAGGATCTGTGAATTCTGGAGGGATGGAAGGAAGCCTGCTGGGCTGTTGACTTCTGCGAGTTCTGGTACTTGCGTGCTGTCCAGTAAAATAGAGTCTTTTTATCTCTGAGCCATCGTAAAAGATTAAAAATTCAAAAAAAAAAAAAGTTCGACGGTCCTCGCTCTTCAGCGATATTCATCTCGCTTATGCTAGAATTTTATGCTAATCCTGATGCTTATGCTCAAGATATTGTTCTGAATTTTTGTTTCTCTTATGCCACTTCCATCTATTTCCCTTTAAACGGTGTTAAACTTGTGGCGGAAATAACCGTTATAGCATCAAGTGAGCCATTTTTCTTCCGCTTCCTCTGCTGGCACTCAAGTTTGCTGCATTCTAATTTTCTTTCATCTCCTCTGGTGCCATTTCGTCTGAGCTGCTCTAACTCAAACTTTTACTGCTCTCTCTCTCTCTCTCTCTCTCTCTCTCTCTCTCTCTCTCTCTCTATATATATATATATATATATATATATATATATATATATATATATATATATATATATATATATATATATATATATATGACTTTTATTATTGTCGATTAAGCTTCTCAAAGATAAATAAAAAAAGTTATCAAGTGATGAAACTAAGGTAGTAATTATTTTATTTTTAAAATAACGCAGTAAGTGGAATAAAGTCACATGTTGGACATGCTGACATGTACTACATCTATTCCAAATTATAAGACGTTTTGACTTTTCTAGATAAATTGCTTTTACTAGTATTAAGATATAGTGTATATCTAAGTGCATAGCAAATATTATGTATCTAGAAATATTAAAATATCTTATAATTTAGAACGGAGGGAGTACCAGTTTGAAAAAAATCATTCAAATTGTAACGTTGAAGGAGAAATTTTATGCTTTGCAACATTAATCAGGAAGAAAAATAACAAAACCAAGTACTGATAATTCCTCGTTGCCTTCATCTTGATTTGTTTTGCAAAAATATCTAAAGCAAATAATTTTTTTGAGCAGATGCAAATATTTTTTTTTCTTTCCCTATCCCATTTTGGGCCAAATCTGGCCTGAGCCGGCCTCCCTCCTTTCCCCACCGGCCCAGCGAGGCCCAGTCGGGCTCCTCGCTCTCTCTCGACGCCTTCTCTCTCGAGCGCTCACGCGCCGAACATCACCGTGAGGCCATGACCGCGCCAGTCCGACCCACCTCGCAGAGTGACGCATGGCCCAACATGCGCTGTGCGCCCGTACCCTGCCCCTCTCTCTCCCCTCAGTCCTCTTGCATAGGCGTAGCCGCGGCATGCACGCATGCATGCCGACGGTTTGCATCGCGTTCCCATGGCAAGGCTCTATAAAATGTCTCCGCGTGCGCATGAATTCCAAGAACACCAACACCTCTCCTCTCTTTCGGCCAGGAACAGCCGCTCACCGTGGCTGGCCGGCATCCGACATTTCGCCAAACGTTCTACTAGGGGTGTTTGGGACTGCTCCGCTCCACGTTTTTCAGCTTCGCTCAACGTTTTTCAGCCAAACGGTTTCAACTCAACGCACTCTATTTGAGGAAAAATTGTGGAGTTGTGAGAGCACATAAAGAGTGCTCCACAAACTCTAGTTTTTTATGGAGCTGCTCTACGGAGGAGTTTGTGGAGCAGTCCTAAACACCTCCTAAGAAAATAGCCTAACACACAGATACTGTGCTAGTTGCATTAAATATAGTCATCGGGATTTATTGATTTAATAAGAAATAGGAGTAATGGGCTAAGCACGACAAAAATTTAACGGTTGGCCTGATATTCTTCGTATGAATAGAGATTTTGGTGAAAAAAAATCTCCAACAACTTTTTTAATTACATCTCCAAATATTGTCATTACATATTTTGGATTTCTCGCTAGTTAAATAAAATATCAAAATGACTCTACAGAGTCTGAACAAGATATAAAAAACTATTAGAAGATGAAAAGATACATAGAATAACTTTTATTAAATAGCTCTCTATATAAGAATTTACGGAGTAACAACCTGTTCGCTTGCTCGTAAACGATCGTAAATTTCCAGCCGGGAACGGTGTTTTTCTCTCACACCAAACCAGCCAGCAGTAAATAATCTACGATACGATACGACCTCCCGAACAAGCTTTAAGTTTTAAAAAATGTTGGAGCCGCACGAGAAGACGCTAGTCACTGTGCCATCTTTATCCTCCCGCAGATTTGTTTGTTAAGCCGAAGTGCCAAAGCAACCTCCATGAGACCAGAACTCCACTGGCGATCCGCAGCGATAGGGAAATGGTCTCAGCTGTGAGACTTGCCACTGCGGCGGACCCAGATTGCCTGGGCAAAATCGTGTGCCGACGACGCTTTGGCGTTGCATCTGTGTGCGAGAAGACAAGACATCACATGAGTGTGGCTTCTTGTTCCGGAGTCAAATCGATCGCGTGGTGTCGGGATGCCAGTGGGAATTTTTTTAACATTTTTTATAAAATAATTTTAAATCTAACACTGTTTAATTTTTTTTTTCAAAACTAACACTTTTGGCCGGGTCTATTTCTCTGGCGCGGCGAAACGCCTGTCCCGCGCCATGCATTGTGGCGTGGCGAGAGGGATGACGTGGCGACGACCGGGGCGCTGACCGCTGACGTGGCAGAGTCTGCCGCGCCACCGATCTTGGTGCGGCTCTGCCGCGCCCTGATCGATGGCGCGGCAGAGCCAGGTAAATACCCGCGGCCCAGTCCCACTTGCCTGCCGCGCCCGTCGCATCTGGCCGCCTCCCCGACGCGCCTTCGCACCCGCCACGCCTGCCCGCCGTCGCGCCTGTCCGCCTGCCTGCACGCCACTCTCAAGTGTTGTCGGCGTCCGATCCTTTGTTGCCATCTCCCTTCCTCCCTTCCCTTCCATTCCCTGGCCGCCTCCCCCCTCGGCCTCGTTCAAGGTAATGACGCACTTTTTATTTTCGTTTGAACGGTGGATTGAAATATTATGAATGGGAGTTAAGGTTAGGAGGAAAATTATGTTTGGGAACTATGGACTATGGTTTCGAGGAAAATATTAGTTTGATTTTGTCGATGTTAAAGTTAATTATTTAGTTAGAAGTATGTTTACCATGTATATTTTTGTTTCTATAAGTGTTGGTTATATTATTTGAGTTGCAATGCAAATGATTATATTTTACATTAATTTATGTTGTTTTAATTGATGTTTAATTTGAACTGTTTTATTAGATGGAAGACATGTTTCGGGAGCAGTTGTGGTGAAAATGGGGTCGTCCTAGAGAATTGTACCCCGACGAGTCTAGCAAAGATGTCACCGTCCCTCCTGACCTTCCTATCCCTAACTGTGACTATAGTCGTCCGACCGACGTGTTTCAATCGGGACATCCGGATACAGCGGCTCGTTGCTTCTACACATTCAGTCGTTTTAATGTAAGTAATTATTTCTGTATGTTTTTTTCTTCATTTGTATTACTAGGTTACTAATATTTTATTGGAATTTTGTTGTGTAGGCCCATGAGAGGTGCTTTTTTCTTTCAGTGGATTGACGGTGTAGACAAGTTTGACCTCAGATACCTCCTTTTCGATGATTGGTGGAGAGGGCGACATCCACAAGAGCACTTCGAGCGGTGGGTTCTACCTCTCCCTAACCCTCTCCAATGACGGCTAAGGAGAAGCACTTAGCCGCAGTTAGACGACTTGAGGAACCTCCTCTGTGCGATTGCGGAGATCGAGTTGTGATAAACCCTGAGAATACGTTAGAGTTTATGTGTCCAAACAAATATAAAGTAAGTGCAAAGTGTATGTGTTGAAATGTTGAGCTATATGTGTTCATGTACCAATGTCACCTTATTTAGGTGTTTTCAATGGCGAAGTGTTATTTTAAGGAGTGGTTGTATGGTCCTAAGAACCAATGGCCAGAAAAACCGTCAAAGGTTAAGGAAAAGAAGAAAGAAAGGGTAATTTACAAAGCACCTCCTGTCATGTGCGAATGTGGTGTTAAATCCAACTATGGCATGGTCCCTTCGAAGCTTGGAATAGGCCATTATTGCGGCCATATGGTGGACTATAATGAGGTTGGTTATTTTTGTAGTAAACATGAAATCGTATTTTGTTTCTTTTGCTAAGACATATATGATATAATTTTTCGTTTGAACAGAGGACTTGGAAATGTAGGTGAGAATGTTATGATAGTTAAGCTAAATTCTTGGATGAACTGAAGGGGAGGCAAGTAATTGTATGGAAGAGGGGATATAGATCTGACTATATCAACCTATTTATTAAACATCACAAAGATAAGATGCGTGAGTTTGATAGACAGCGCGGAATTCGTAACCCGATCGATATTGGGCTTAACAAATAGAGATTGGAGAGACGGAGGGTGTTAGAGGAGGAGAGGGCAAGCAAGGAGGCAAGGGAGGAGACAAGAGTACAGATGCAGATCTTGAACGAACATGTTGTTGCATTATGTACCAGTGAGTGCATGAAAGCCATTTTTTCGTTGCCTGATTTTAAATGTAATATAATCGCATTACTAACTGATTGCATTTTATCCATGAAGGGATTGGATGTAGCGAGGACCATGACGAAGAGGTGGCTCATGCAAGGTATGAGGAAAAGAAGTTAAGATGAGCACAGAACATGAGCTAGTCGCACCGTTCAATCACCGATTGTGTTGTCTGATGAGGGGGGACGAGGATGATGATGACGTGTTCTTCACTCAAGCCGCAGAGGCCACAGATGAAGCGGAGGCCGCTTACTATAGGCAACATGCAAGTCAGAGCAATGCAGGTGAGCCTAGCCACACGAACGAGGAGGAAGAGAACGCGTTCTTGTCTCAAGCCGTAGATGAAGCGGAGGCCGCTTACTACAGGCGAAAGGCAGATCAGGGCAATACAGGTGACCCTAGCCATAGGAATAGGGTTATGGTAGAGGATTGGTACTTAGACGATGAGTTGCTTACTCAGTATGTTTCGGACTAAGGGTTTTTATTGCGCTGTCTGTTAGTTCCACGCTTTATTAATGATCAATGTAGCTATGTACTAAAACTTTCATTGTATTGTCTTGTTTTCCATTTGAACTATCGATGTATTGTACCCCTGTATCATGTACTCGAATTACCCATTGTCGATCTTAAGTGATCCCATCCATTTGTCACCCTTCGACCCATCTGTTATTAGAATCAGATCAATGTAAAATAACAAGGCCCACAGCGTGGTACGTTTGGCAAATCAATGTTCTCGTATGGTGTGATAGAACCACCCAATTTATACAAGACCAAGTACGGCTGTCCCCGCTAACACATTGACACACACATACTTTTACTCATATAAACCCGGTAGTCCGCCGAGTGTCCCGAAAGACCTTGGTAAGTCAACATCACAACCAAGATCGCGTGATTAAGCAAATACACATCACATACGCAGAGTTGTAGCGAAAATAATATTACAATGGGTTCACAAATAATAGTACAAGTTTGGGTTTCAAAACCGCTTAGTGAAAACAACATAGCTTTCAAAAGATTACATTAATATATGTTCCAAATACATTGCTAGCATAAGTGACATCATTAGACAAAAGCATATAGATGAGAAATAAATATAGGATCACCGAGCCCACCGGTGGTTAGCCACCATCTTCAATAGGCCGAGAACTTCATCTGCAACATGGTGGGATAAACCCTGAGTACTCGAATGTACTCAACCAGACTTACCCGTCGGAAACCAAAACAAATGACACCAAGGATCATGCATAGCTTAATTTAGTGGATCTGGCTAGACAACCTTTTTGCATAAAAGCTTGAGTAACCATTAGCATTATTCACCTATACTAGCAGTGACTTTTAGCCATTACCTACTATCGATGTTTTACCACCGGCAACCCGTCACGTGGTACCCGGGACGGTGATTTGTTCGGAGGGGTATCGGCGTTTGCAGGAACTCGATGGTAAACGCAGGGAGACAACGATTTATACTGGTTCAGCACGCCGAAAAGTCACGGCGCCCTACGTCCAGTCTGGGGTGGATAGTATATTGCGCCATACGCTATTTGTTGTGTTGCGAGGTATGTTGTGGTTGTGAGTTTTGTCGGTTATGTCTGTCTCGATCTAGGGACCCCTGCCCTCTTTCATATAGTCCAGGAGAGGCGGGAGTCCTAGTCGGTTACAAAGTAGAGATTCTAGTAGGATTACATGTAACTAGTCCTAGTAGGATTACATATAGGGAATCCTAGTTGGACTAGGTCTTCTTCTCTCTTCTCCGTGCGAAACCCCATGGGTCCTGCATCGACAAGCCCCCAAGCATTTCATGGATGAGCTTCAGAAGCCTTCTTGTTCTTCTTGGTCTTTGTTGAGTTGTTGTAAATCTGTTCCAGGTTCTTTTGAAGTGAAACCTTGAGATGGTCTTCTTTGTTTTTTCTTCGGCTGATGTGCACTTTTGGACAAAAGTGCACTCAGTGAGTGTAGCCCCCGAGCCTCTTGCTTGTTGGGACAAGAAGCCAGAGGGTCCCTTTAGTCTTCTTGGTTGCTCTGAGTTCTTTTTTGGTGGGTGCATTTTTTCGTAAAAATTACACTCACTGAGTGTAGCCTTCGAGCCTCTTGCTTTTGCTTGCAAAAGTTGGAGGGTCCAGATTCTTGTCTTCAAAAATTTTTTGGGGTTATGTATCCCGTAGCCCCCGAGCCTTCTCCGAGTACTTTTCTTTAGAATAGAAATTGGATGAAGGGTCTTGATGTGTTGTCTTTGTTGTAGTCTTCAGTACTTGTATTCTTGGTCTTTCATCCTTGAATTCGAGCCCCCGGGCGTAGTTGAAGCGAATGCCGAGCCCCCAAGCTTAGTGTTTGACTAAGCCGTGATGCTCTTCTGAGTTGTTTTTATTCATCCAGGTCGTTTCTAGACTTCTCTGGTTCATGATGTACCTCTTCCAGGTTGTTTGCACTTCGTCTAGGTTCTTTCTGAACTTGTATGTACCTTATCCGGGTTGTTTTCTAATCAATCCGGGTTCTTTCTAAATTTGTCTTGGTACTTGCAGCACCTCTTCAGGGTTGTTTTCTGATCGATCCGGGTTCTTTCTAAGCGTTTGTCTTGGTTCTTGCCGCACCTTGTCGGGGTTATTTTTTGATCAAACCAGGTTGTTTCTGGGCTAGCTCTCAGGAGCGTGTTTTTCCTGATCTCATGGTACAGATGTAGCTCCCCTTATCCGGGTTGTTTTCTGATCAATCTGGGTTCTTTCTGAATTTGTCTTGGTACTTGCAGCACCTCTTCAGAGTTGTTTTCTGATTGATCCAGGTTCTTTCTGAGCGCTTGTCTTGGTTCTTGCCGCACCTTGTCGGGGTTCTTTTTTTATCAAACCAGGTTGTTTCTAGACTAGCTCTCAGGAGCGTGTTTTTCCTGATCTCATGGTACAGATGTAGCTCCCCTGCATGTTAAACATAAAAATATGTTGTAAATGACATTCCGGATATGAAGTCGGGAACATGTCCCATATTTGAATAATTAATCAGGGGCGGGCCCCGGCATCATAAAATGCATATAAACTTTTTTTCGCGTCTTGCTCTTGCTAGGCCATGCAAATTCCTCAGGTAGTGTCCTGTTACATTTAAGCACTTGAATCTCTAGCGTATGGTTCAGAGGTTCATTGACGTGACCATCCATGTGAGTAGACAAGCTTCATGGATTAAGGCATGTTCTACCTAAGGACTTTAGCGACCGTTAAGAGAAGACTTAGAGCACTATGTTTGCTCGCATGATGATTGTAGAGCACTATGTTTGCTCGCATGATGATTTTTTGTGTCTTCCCTTGCTAGGTCGGTTAATTTCCTAGGTAGTAGCCTGTTACGTTTAAGCACTTGAATCTCATGTATGGTTCAGAGGTCCATTGACGTGACCACCCATATGGTTCAGAGGTTCTTTGACATGACCATCCATATGGTTTAGAGGTTCATTGACGTGACCATCCATTCGAGAAAACAAGCTTCACGAATTAAGGCTTATTATCCGAGGAAATTAACAACCGTTAAGGGAAGATGATATGGCCACAGAGGCATACAAATAATATCCGGAATGTAAAAAATTAAAGCGTCACTTAGCTTGGTTCAGGGTAGAGTTGTTGACCACCACAGCCGGGTAGTCGATCGGTGCGCCGTTCAGCCTAGTAGCTGGTCACCATAGTTGGATATCGTATCCGAGTTGTTTGCGGAGGTCGTGTGTTCCTTTCGCTTAAATTGTTTCTGAGTACTCGGACTCCTCGACCGAGTAGTCGGTCTTGGCTTGCTTGCTATTTGGCTTGGATGACTTGTTTCTTGATTCGGCTTGCTTTCATGTTGTGGTAGCAATCGGTCAGATGCTTGGTACTTGGCTGCTCATGACTTGACAGCTTGCTTGTTGACGTAGTTGATTCAAGTACAAGATGATTCTCTCGTATGACCATATGTTGGCATAGTGACGGATCCAGACGTTATGCATGCATGGGCACTCGCATGTCTCTTGTATCTTGTATGTATATGTGAATATATGCCTCAATATTTAATTGGCTTGCATGCTCGTCTCTGATTAATGGTGTGGACTTCTTTCTTGCGTCATCAACATGTCATGGAGCTTGTAGAGCATGAATAATTTGCTTGCTTTTTTGCTGGCTGGATCCGTATTGTAGTCGGCTTGCTTGCTAGTTTGCTCGGTGCAATCGGACATGGTGCTTCTGGATCAAACTTTGGATATTGATGTGGCTGGATGTCGCAAACTGACATGGGGTCTGAATTTAAGAGTCTGAGTTATCATCGTGACTGCTTGATCTTGTCTCTTGTGTATGAGTATATACACATATATGTTGGCCTTGCTTGCTTCCTCATCCTTGTCGTGCTCCTCCGTTTGATTGGACTGGTGAAAATTTTTGTGTACTTGTCGTATCAGAGTAGAATTAGTATCCGAATTTGAGTAGACATCACCATGACTTCTTGCCGTAGTTGATGCTGACCGATCCTTCTTTGGCTTTGAGATGTATTGGACTCAGATGAATTGCGGTGCTGATTGACTTGTTCTAGGGAAAGCTCTGACTTGCATGTTGCTTGATCGCTTGTAGTCTTCAGTGGCAGCGCTTGTTGATCGGCTGCTGGAGTTAGGATCCTATGCAGATGTTATCGTCCATGTCAACGAGAGTTGTAGCGAGTTGTCGATGAAAACCACAGTGAGTTGTCGACGAGGCCGACGAGAACCACGACAAATCTTGATCTTAAGGTCCACCAAGCTCTCGAACGGAAAGCGCCAAGAGCCCCTACCTGGCACACTAGCTATCGATGTTTTACCACCGGCAACCCATCACGGGGTACCCGAGGCGGTGATTTGTTCGGAGGGGTATTGGCGTTTGTAGGAACTCGATGGTAAACGTAGGGAGACAACGATTTATACTGGTTCGGCATGCCAGAAAGTCACGGCACCCTACGTCTAGTCTGGGGTGGATAGTATATTGCGCCCTGCGCTATTTGTTGTGTTGCGAGGTATGTTGTGGTTGCGAGTTCTATCGGTTATGTCTATCTCGATCTAGGGACCCCTGCCCTCCTTCATATAGTCCAGGAGAGGCGGGAGTCCTAGTCAGTTACAAAGTAGAGATCTTAGTAGGATTACGTATAACTAGTCCTAGTAGGATTACATGTAGGGAATCCTAGTTGGACTAGGTCTTCTTCTCTCTTCTCCGTGCGAAACCCCATGGGTCCCGCATCGACAAGGACGTACACTGTATCGGTCCTTAAACGACTCAGACAGGGATAGATTCACACCCAAGACCTCCATGCCTTGTTGCTGCACTACCGTCATCCCGTCCGGTCTCCATTCATTATTAACACATGGTTCTTTTTCATGATAGCAAATATAGCCATCTGTGACCAGAGCTCATCCTACATCTCATAGGTGACAGGAAATCACTTGACTTCTACTGGTCTATGCATAGCTAAGCATCATTCGATCCTACACTTAATTAGGATTCACATGATTTTATCTGGACAAGGTAAGGATATAATGCAACAATTGGTTCCAACCAATTCCTATACTTAATGCATCATCAACAATAAAAGATACTCAAGATATTTGTAAAAACATGGGAGACTTAGAATGCTCCGGGGCTTGCCTGGGATCCGACACAAGTCAGTTTAGTTAGCTTGCACTGTCTTGGTGACATCTCCGGTCCTAGCACTTGCTTAGTTCTTCCATCTTCGGGATAGATCCACCAAACCCAATCTTTGAGTTTGGCTCCACATCACAACCTTTACGTGGTTCCTCTAGCGTACCTAAATGAGATGCAAGATGTATGTGTATGAATGTGACGAATGGTAACACAAGATGCCTCACATAAGCATTCAAGACAAACACAAGATTATGCAAGATATAGACACCAATAGCTATTTAACTAACATCACACAACTAACTATAGAGAGCAAGCACATCAAGCATGACACAAGTTTAACAAGGTCACAAGTATCATAACTTGACCATCAACAAGGGCATAAGCCACACTTAGCAACACATGGAGTAAACAACCACAACTAGCATATGTCTATTTCTAGACTGGAAACAACAGCTTCATGTTTGGATCATAACTAGAGTTATACAAATCCAATAGCTATGCAACAAGACATTATGGAAAGATTATGAAATTTTCTACAATTCATCTTTAATCACCTTAGCATGATTCTCTAGTTAACTAAGTCAAATATACCCATTTACAAAAACTGGTTCACAATTAATAGAGAGCAGCCATTTCTGAAACCCAACTTTAAACAGGCATAACTCACAAACCACAATACCAAATACCACCAACTTTTAACAGCATCTAGCTACATGAATTATCTATAACTTTGTTATTATCACCAAAAGTTCATTCAAATCCTAACTAGATCAAACACTAGCATCTTTCAGATCTGCTCAGAATACAATCAAAACCTGACAGAAAACTTAAAAGTCATGTAACTCCTACACTATCAGGCCTATGGCCTTACAATTTGAACACAAGCAATATCATGAAATTTGCTACAACTTTTGTATTCACTACAACCATAGCAAACATCATTTACACCACGAAAATAATTGCACAAGCAAAACTGCAAATGCAACCCAACAGCAGTGGTACAGAAAACTGATAGGAACTTCAGAGAAGCATAACTGGAGTTCTAGAGCTCCAACAAATATCAACCATAACTTTTTGAAAAGCTTAGGAAGTTACCTACAACTTTATTATTCTCATATTAAGATGATTCTACAGTAAGAAGGGTCAATTAATCCAATAATTGCATCTCTGTCCAAAACATAGACAGAAACTGACATGCCACTTTAAATAGCTATAAATGAAGTTATACATGTCCAATAAATGTGGTTCTAGACTTTTTAGAAATATTATCAAATTCTAAACAACTTTGTTGTAAACACCTCAAGCTAATTCTACTATTAAGAAGGCCCCACAGTAATAACAAGGAAACCCTCTCTGGGTTTGGGTAGAAACAGCCACAGAGATTTAAGCAATTATAACTCAAGATCTACTTAACCAAAAATCATGATATTTAACTTTTTGAAAATATTATGAAAATTACTACAACTCATGTATTATCACCTAGACATGATTCACAACTTAACTAGGCCAATTAATTCAAACATGCAGACTTATTCAGGATAGGAGCAAAGCAACATAGGGAATTTGTTATTTTTATAACTCTTAAACCATCAAGCATAAACTCCTGAAATTTTTACCAGACATCAAACATCACCAGAGTAACACTCCATAAAAATTTCACATTTATTTGAGCACCACAACTTCAGTTATGAAAAAGACAAGACATAACTAGTATTAAGAACCTAACTGCATAGATATACTTTTACAGCAAAATATTTAAACTAAAACATGTAATATTATAGATCTACTGCGTATACAATTTCACAAGGATTCCAAAAAGTCCATATTTGTTATTTTAGGATTTTTCTACTAATTAATACGATTTTTCAAAGTTCATCATTCAAATCTATAAAAATCAAAAGAAAAGGAATGTAAACTTGTATCGGGGACCCTGCAGTTTACAGAAATTAAACCCGAACAAACAGATCCTTTAGTGCACTATTCAAATGAGTCACTGATTATTCAGTTAACCCCCTAGGGAATATCAAATTCAAGCGCGTGGTCCTTCGTCCTCTTCACTCGGCCGGAAACATAGTAGTTCGTCGGAGCTCGCTGTTCCGGCCGCCCTAGTGCTCGTCGGCGATGAAGTAGGGGTTCCAGAGCATCAACGCACCAAGAAGCACCCGTAGGAGGTCCAATCTTGGATGAAGACTGCCGGTGGAGGGCCATCCACATGTGCCAGCGATGGCCGCGATAACCTCACCGGCGGCAGCAGCTGCGGGGTTGGCCGGCTTGGCCAGCAGGATCCAGAAGCGGCGGTGAGCACCCAGGGGCCTACGCACACATGTGGGGCCGCTCAATTCGGGTGGAGGCGGGCTGGTTTGGCCTAGCCATGTGCACCGATGGTCAGAGGCGACGGCGGCCAGCGACTGTGGTGCTTCTAGCACGGTGTTGGACGGTGAGCACGAGCACGGCGTGCAGGAGAGGGAGGCAAAGCTGATGGCGTTGCTTGTGAGGAGTGAGGGGGGCTGAGAGGGGGAACACGGCTACAGCACCGGCGAGCTCAGAGCTCGGCCATGGCGGTCACGCGTCCCGGCGCGGAGCGGAGCGAGTGAGGGAGGAAGTGGAGAGCTCGGGCATCCGCTCTGGAGTAGCAGGCCACGCGGCAGGGCCTCTAGGACACATGGAGTGGAGAGGGAGAGCCATGGTGGGGCAAGCTCAGCGTGGCTGCCATGCGCTCTCCCATTGAGGAGTTTCTAGAGCACCTGGCAGGCGACGACGTGGCCACATTAGAACCAAGTTTTGGGCATCTTCCGGGCATATTCGGTTCTAGGCACCTTAAGCAAATTGGCTGCTCTCTATGTCCTCACCATCTTTTGTTAAGGGTAACTGGCCATTAGGGCTGTAGGTTAGTGACTAATTAAGCCCCAAAATGACAGTGTTAGTGCCTTGATATCGGTTAATAAACTCAAAATTGAGGACCAAAACGGAGTCGAACTTAGTCCAACTTTTTATATGCTCTTCTCCATAATATAACCTTCAACTTTTATTTTTGGACCAACTCAAGTTGCTTCGCAAAATTTGGAGAACGCGGAATGTCAATGTCGATGTCGGTGAATTCCGGGCTGCAAACACTGTCGGGTTGATTTCAGGTTTTCAATTAGACTTTGAGCCTTGTTTTGATCCATTTCGAAACCGAATCATGACTTGGTCTTTTAACAAAGTTTGTTATAATTAAACTTTTGTTCAACTTTCATTTTTGGTCAAACCTCATATCTGGTCCAGAAGTCAACTTTATTTCTCGGTCAACGCAAAGCCCTTTTTGTTATAGATTTGGGGTTTCCATTATTTTTGAATATTTTCTCCACCTTTGCTCAACACGAACCCTTCATAACTTTTATTGTAGAGTTCAATTAGAGTCATTTGGGCAAGGTTGCAAGGTTTGGTTGATGACCTACATTTCCATTCACTTAATAGTGAAATTCAAGCACTTAGTAAAGTCATTCCAATAAGGATATAACTTATCATTTCATATGACTTTTTGACTCCAAACTTCATGAAACTTTTCCAGTGACCCATATAGATGGGTATTCATGTGAGACACATGAAGATATTCCAATAACACCAGCCAAGCATATATCTTGAAAAGGCCTATATGTAAAGCAAGGGTGCAATATCCGAGTTTAGGTTGGGGCTCATTTCCATAGGTTTGACCTTGACATCTCCATCACCACTGAACATGTCATGGTTGAGCTCAAACCCATTGCTTAACTAGTGACAAACACCTAGGGTGTTACAGCCTTCCCCCCTTAAAGGAATCACGTCCCGAGATTCGGTGCGAAAGACTTTTAAGGGAAGAGAAATATGTCATCCAGTTTCCAACATCAGTGATAGCATTAGTCTACTTAACTTCAGAGTATCAGAGAGGCTAATTTGGTCATGACACTTTCTAATACTTGCTCTTTGTCATAAGTTGTTGTCTAAAGAATTTCCTTCGTTGGCGTCCATAAAGCATTGTTACATTGGAAGGAATCCAAGATAGCACTGTCCTACGTACTTCGTCCTCAATGTACGAAGAGTGATACAAGCGTAGACTAAATACTTGTAACATCTACTTCCCTAGTGGATATAGCACAGAACTTATGGACTTTGCACTAGATCGCAGTCAGTTGACGGATATTCCTTGCAACGGTGCTATATTTGTTCCCAAGGGTTGAAAAGCAGTTCTCTACTAAAGTGGCTTGAGAACAACTTCTTGTAAAGGATGTGATCATAGACGGGGTAAACATTCTTTGAGGGCATGAGAAGCTAGTTAACCAATATCCAAACTGGTTGTAGCAGTGCACTCACTCATATGTCAACTAATGGAAAGCTACATAATGTTCCATGTGTACAGTGCTCTTTCTCTGATTACAATACTGTATTACCTGAGTCAGTTAAGTGAGCAGTGAATGTGATAGCTGACTCTATTGACTCAGCGTTTTCGACGACCATTATTTAAGGGAATTCTCGTATCCAAGCGGCAACAGTTATCTGAGTTGTATCTGAGGCAACCCCTTGGGTAAAACACATGGAAGACACCTTAGGCATGTCAGCATTGGAGAACCATTGATGCAGAAGGATGTTAGCGAGGCTTGGAGGGCAACACAAGTTGCAAGTAATCACAAAACTAGGGACTAGTTTACTACCAAGCAGGTTAAGTACAATTTGCCTTCGTGGTGCTGTTGCATAGCAAGTTGGGTTGACTTGCATCGTAGCAAAACCAGCTTTCTTAAATTATATTTGACGTTGAGGCTTCCATTCTTAGGACAATCAATATCTCAAAAACCATAATCCAAAAATCTATGGTTTGACACCTTTCCAATTACTTTCGATTTGCAAGGGTATAACTTGACTCGTAGAACACCTCAATTGCTCGAACATTATTGATAGAAGAGGCCAAGAACAAGGTACAAAAGGGGTCCAAGGAGTCTTCTTTAGGGCATCTAAAGGATTATCTAGCAACAATTATTGACCGCATTACATACCTTGGCATCAATTGCAAACACAACTTTTGAATGCGAAGGATGATCGCAGTCACAAAGAAATTACAGATTCTGTACTCTTTGGTTTTCTGTTCATATTTCACAAACTATTGCTGCATTGTGCATGAATTTTGGTAGAAACATAGATCCATGAGTCATCTAACCGCTCACCAAAATTCAGCTCAAACGGACACTGTTTGACTATCCAAACAATGCGGCTACCAAAACTGCTGTGTTCTGAAATGGCAGCAAACCTAGCCGAGAAGATATCTCTCAAATCCGATGTTTTACTCAACCAATACTCAAACCAACTTAAGACATTGAAGGGTCCTAAGCAAGGAATGAGATCACCAAGTTTGGGGTCAATCCAACTTCGTTTGAGTCACTAATCGCTGGCTTGAAGATAACCGGTTTTGTACCCTAAAATCTGGACAGATTTCTCGTTCTACTATGTCTTTGCTTCACACGTTGTGGTGTGCATTCTATACTCTCGATCTCTTTGTATAGCAGCAGCAGCTCTTTTCTCTGAGGATGTAGACTAAGGTTTTCCATATGTGGTTCTCAGGAAACAACTTAAATCGTTTGGTTTAGACACCAACTTGACGACGCACAAGCATTGGACTTTGTGGCTATGTTTTCGGGACCCAAAGCATACTCTACATGGAGGGACTGTCCTACAGAGATAAGGAACCATTCCTATATATCCTTCGGCACTTCATCCAATAGAGTCTGGACACATATGTTAGGGGCACCTAGGGGCACAAAGATGCTGACTGAAACTAGGAACATGCTTTCGCTAGCTCCTTACGTAGCCGATACAACGTCTTGTACTATCTGTGTGATTGTCTAGGATGGAATTGACTTGATAGCATAGGTTTTGGAAAACAAAGCAGTAGTTGCATTGCTAAACGGCTTGCTATTACATTGCTTAACATTGCTCTGCGAGACATAGCCTTCGTAATTAGCAAAAAGTTGTCACCTAGCTAGAGGTTAAGCTTCGACTAGTAACTAATCAGTTGTCTCTCAACACTAAAAGTTCAAAATCTGCACTCTTGCCAACAATAGTTGTGATTGACGCATAACAAATGGTCACCATCGAAGTTAGCAGACAAGGGGTCACACTAGAGATGGTTGATCTCGACTGTGCGATCCGCATGCACATAATGATCAAGACTTGAATAGCCAGGTCATAATCATAATGTGATGTTCGATTCTTATCTAACTAACAACTTATCCAACATTAAGTGTTGTGTGCCTTTCTGATCCAACAATGATGACATAAGTTGTTCACTAGGTGACGGACGTCAATACTGGGACAACCAAGTGGAGTCACTTGTCTACCACCTCTTGCAGTCTGTTAATGTTTATGCCGGTGATCTATTCTTCAAAGGTTATCTTCTAGACGACATCAGGAGGAAGCTCTACTACATATGGTCCTAATAGATTGATCTTTTGATAAGATATGGGGAGATAACCAAGAAAGGATCACAAGAAAATATCACATCGGCTGTCATTTCATAATGGATCATGATTAGCAACCTTGATACCAGCGCATGCTGAGCAGCACAACCTTGTGTGCGCGCCCACAGGAGGCTCTCGGTTTCGTCGCGACACCATAGAATGTTAATCATAACACCATTACTAAACTGACAACCAAAGTGAAATTTCCAGTGGCACCAATTAGATTGTAAGAACAAGCATTGTGCAAAAGAGGGATAGCAAACAAGGATAGTCACAAGGTTAGGAATCAACAAGGAGGCGATCTGAAGATCAAAACACAACGCAAGAGAACATAGCTTAATTGCCAAAGACAACTAAGCAGGGGACTTCTTGCCTAATTTCCATATACGCCTCGTGTCCACCAAAGTGATTATCAAATAAAGATTAACATGAGATTTGGTCTTGTCGAGCAACAACATGAGATCAAGACTGATAAACATCCAGAGACTTGAAAGAGTTGGAGACAGAATACACGAGATTCGAGGGATAGAGCCATTGCACTGACTAGGGATTCAGTTGATAAAGCAATGACATGATCTGCGAGGAAAAGGTTCCAAAGCCAGGGCAGATAGCGATTAGCGTTGCACTAGCTCATCAGTAGGAGAAAGAGCAATGAGGTCCGACAAGGATTTTTGAGCAAGGTCCTCCCACACAGGAGCGGGACAACCATGACACATGCAAGCATTCAAGGGAACTAAGCTTGGGCCTACGGTTCAAGCAAGGCATATATACACAAATGTTCAAGGGCTAGTGACCACGTCCACAGGCTTAGGCTCCCAAGAGAGAACCTAATTGGAGACGACAACTGTGCGATTACGTAACTTGAGCATTGTTCTAGGATAAAGCTATTTGACACTCATATGCTTCCCGAGGACAAACGAGGTGACAACTATGGCACTAATTAGATAATAAGCATACATACCACATCATAGTTTCAAGCAAGCATTTGAGAGATTCAATCAAATTAGCTTAAGCACAATTACTAAGCACAAGGCTCACACACATAACAAGCATTTACCATACAAGATTTAACTACAAGCTTGGCCCAAAACCAAAGCAAGCTAAAGCATCCACTTAGTATATGCACAATAGGCACATGTTTCACGCGTAACTGAAGTTGTAGGCATCAAACAAAGGTGATCCTACAGCGAACAAGACCAAACAAGACAAAGAAGACATCTCTGCCCAGATTTGGACAGATTCTGTCATTCCATTTTGCAAGCTCATAACTAGAGATTTAGATCACCAAAAGCAGTGCTATTAGACATTTTGGAAAGCTTAGAAAAACTACTATACTTCTTCTACTATTTCCAAGAAATAATTCTATATGCACATAGGTAAAACAAACCAAATATTCAGATCTGTTCATAACATAAGCAAAACCTAACAACAAACTTCTAAAATTCATAACTCCTAAACCTAAGGCCCGGGGTCATGAAATTTTAGGAAAAGCAAGATACGAAAGTTAGCTACGACTTTGGTATTCCCCATAACTATAGAAAACTCCGTTATGACCACGAAAACATCACTACTACAGAAACTGTTCTAGCAGCCACAAGCAAAACAAAACTTGCCTTTGTTCTACTTAACAAGAGAGCACACAAACATGTTATTCTAGCAGCTCTAAACATTGTTACCTTAGACCAACAATAAACTAATTTTAGTCATAAGAATCACAAGTACTTAAGTGAGGCCTAAAGCATTTGCAAAAGCTTGTAAGAGCAATATACCCACCACTTGGCTAAACTAGAGGACATTTATAGGTTTAAGCATGTAACCACAATTATTTCTAGCAAAGCTAAGCACACACTTTTCTCAAGCACTTCCTATTCAAGCAACATGGAACAAGGCATTCTTGTTTAACTCCACACAAGGAAGATAGTGCAACACATCGATCACAAGTTACTTAGTACTAGAACAAAGGGAGGGAAGCATATTTATGCACAAGCACAATCATGATGCATGCTCATCCTATTTGTCCTCATGAAATTGCCAGCCTAAGGTGGCAATCACGTTCTATGTCGGTGGCATAACACATACTCTCTCGATATATAGCTAGTCGTCAGCTACATTCAATCTACGCATTCGTGGTTAGTGTACCTATAGGCAAATTCATTGCAGCCCATCCCCACAAGAGATAAATAAGCACACAATGAAAGCAGTAAACTAAGATACTCTTCATACTTAGGTATCCTTAGCTACCCAACAGATATACCCACAATTAAGTACCTTCATATATATATGGGTGTAACATGTAAATATTCCAGTAACCACAGCTAACTCTCCCCTAGACTGACAGTTGGACAGTCATGCTCTCACAACTCACACTTACCTAGATGTAGAGGCAATTGATCCATACATTACCATTCAAGCGAATGGCATCCATACAATAGCATGCCGTATGGACAACAAAAGTAAAAACCCCCATGTTAGTACTTAGATAGCCACCTAATAGTCCTTAACTGGGCATAAAGGAGGATGTCGCTAGCATAGTTTTGCAAATTAGTTTTGATAAATTTGCCTGTAGCTAAAGTTTTAGTTAAAATAGGCTTTTTAAAACCAAAACTTTGTTTTTAAAACTATGTACATGATAGTATTATGCTTAATCTTGCTCTGACACCAGCTGTGACAGAACTGCCTAATTTATACAAGATCAAGTACGGCTGTACCCGCTAACACGTTGACACACACATACTTTCACTCATATAAACCCGGTAGTCCGCCGAGTGTCCTGAAAGACCTCGGTAAATCAACATCACAACCAAGATCGTGTGATTAAGCAAATACACATCACATACGCAGAGTTGCAGTAAAAATAATATTACAATGGGTTCACAAATAATAGTATAAGTTTGGGTTTCAAAACCGCTTAGTGAAAACAACATAGCTTTCAAAAGATTACATTAATATATGTTCTGAATACATTGCTAGCATAAGTGACATCATTAGACAAAAGCATATAGATGAGAAATAAATATAGGATCATCGAGCCCACCGGTGGTTAGCCACCATCTTCAACAGGCCGAGAACTTCACCTGCAACATGGTGGGATAAACCCTGAGTACTCGAATGTACTCAGCCAGACTTACCCGTCGGAAACCAAAACAAATGACACCAAGGATCATGCATAGCTTAATTTAGTGGATCTGGCTGGACAACCTTTTTGCATAAAAGCTTGAGTAACTATTAGCATTATTCACCTATACTAGCAGTGACTTTTAGCCATTACCCACCATCTATATTAGCACCTGTACTAATCAATCACTTAATTAAGTTGCAAACAATAATAACCATATCAGGTATTTCATGGCTCATTATCATAATCATCATCATCATCATCATTTAACCATATCTTTAAATTTAGTGAATCTACATTGCCGCTGCTCAGTCAAGTTCTCACTATCCGGGAGAGACGGCGATTTGAATCGATTTCTATCCAGCTGGAGGGGTATTCCTAAACACCAACCCTGCTTCCCCTGTTAGGATCAAAAACAAGTCACCGTTGGTACAATTCAGGAGTCGCGAGTCCGAACAGTGCCGCAAAATCAGAGAACCACTCTGCCATGAGTGCTTGGTGACTTAACCCGCCCTTGGGCTTACGCCAATGGCTCCCCACACATCCTTACTTCCATCCAGATTGCGGACCCCTGCTCATGTCCTCGGCCTAAATCGAGCTACTAGGCTTCGTGGTTGGAATGACTTATCCGGCCAGCTAAGTGTTAGGCTGCGTTCAACATGACATAAGGACGTACAGCGTATTGGTCCTTAAACAACTCAGACGGGGATAGATTCACACCCAAGACCTCCATGCCTTGTTGCTGCACTACCGTCATCCCGTCCGATCTCCATTCATTATTAACACATGATTCTTTTTCATGATAGCAAATATAGCCAACCGTGACCAGAGCTCATCCTACATCTCGCAGGTGATAGGAAATCACCTGACTTCTACCAGTCTATGCATAGCTAAGCATCATTCAATCCTACACTTAATTAGGATTCACATGATTTTATCTGGACAAGGTAAGGATATAATGCAACAATTGGTTCCAACCAATTCCTATACTTAATGCATCATCAACAATAAAAGATACTCAAGATATTTGTAAAAACATGGGAGACTTAGAATGCTTCGGGGCTTGCCTGGGATCTGACACAAGTCAGTTCAGTTAGCTTGCACCGTCTTGGTGACATCTCCGGTCCTAGCACTTGCTTAGTTCTTCCATCTTCGGGATAGATCCACCAAACCCAATCTTTGAGTTCGGCTCCACATCACATCCTTCACGTGGTTCCTCTAGCATACCTAAATGAGATGCAAGATACATGTATATGAATGGGACGAATGGTAACACAAGATGCATCACATAAGCATTCAAGACAAACACAAGATTATACAAGACATAGACACCAATAGCTATTTAACTAACATCACACAACTAACTATAGAGAGGAAGCACATCAAGCATGACACAAGTTTAACAAGGTCACAAGTATCATAACTTGACCATCAACAAGGGCATAAGCCACACTTAGCAACACATGGAGTAAATAACCACAACTAGCATATGTCTATTTCTGGACTGGAAACAACTGCTTCATGTTTGGATCATAACTAGAGTTATACAAATCCAATAGCCATGCAACAAGACATTATGGAAATATTATGAAATTTTCTACAATTCTTCTTTAATCACCTTAGCATGATTCTCTAGTTAACTAAGTCAAATATACCAATTTACAGAAATGGGTCCACAATTGACAGAGAGCAGCCATTTCTGAAACCCAACTTTAAACAGGCATAACTCACAAACCACAAGACCAAATACCACCAAATTTTAACAGTAGCTAGCTACATGAATTATATACAACTTTGTTATTATCACCAAAAGCTTATTCAAATCCTAACTAGATCAAACACTAGCATCTTTTAGATCTGCTCAGAATATAATCAAAACCTGACAGAAGACTTAAAAGTCATGTAACTCCTACACTATCAGGCCTATGGCCTTACAATTTGAACACAAGCAAGATAATGAAATTTTCTACAACTTTTGTATTCACTACAACTATAGCAAACATCATTTACACCACGAAAATAATTGCACAAGCAAAACTGCAAATGCAACCCAATAGCAGTGGTACAGAAAACTGATAGAAACTTCAGAGAAGCATAACTAGAGTTCTAGACCTCCCACAAACATGAACCATAACTTTTTGAAAATATTAGGAAGTTACCTACAACTTTATATTCTCATATTAAGATGATTCTATAGTTAGAAGGGTCAATTAATCCAATAATTGCATCTCTGTCCAAAACATAGACAGAAACTGATATGCAACTTTAAACAGCTATAAATGGAGTTATACATGTCCAATAAATGTGGTTCTAGACTTTTTAGAAATCTTCTCAAATTCTAAACAACTTTGTTGTAAACACCTCAAGCTAATTGTAGTATTAAGAAGGCCCCACAGTAATAACAAGGAAACCCTCTCTGGGTTTGGGCAGAAACAACCACAGAGATTTAAGCAAGTATAACTCAAGATCTACTTAACCAAAGATCATGATATTTAACTTTTTGAAAAGCTTATGAAAAGTAATACAACTCATGTATTATCACCCAGACATGATTCACAACTTAACTAGGCCAATTAATTCAAACATGCAGACTTATTCAGGATAGGAGCAAAGCAACACAGGGAATTTTTATTTTTATAACTCTTAAACAATCAAGCCTAAACTCCTAAAATTTTTACCAGACATCAAACATTACCAGAGTAACACTCCATAAAAATTTCACATTTATTTGAGCACCACAACTTCAGTTATGAAAAAGACAAGACATAACTTGTATTACGAACCTAACTGCATAGATCTATTTTTGCAGAAAAATATTTAAACTAAAACATGTAATATTATAGATCTACTTCATTGACAATTTTACAAGGATTCCAAAAAGTCCACATTTGTTATTTGAGGATTTTTCTACTAATTAATACGATTTTTCAAAGTTCATCATTCAAATCTGTAAAAATCAAAAGAAAAGGAATGTAAACTTGCATCGGGGACCCTACAGTTTATAGAAATTAAACCCGAACAAACAGATCCTTTAGTGCACTATTCAAATGAGTCACTGATTATTCAGTTAACCCCCTAGGGAATATCAAATTCAAGCGTGTGGTCCTTCGTCCTCTTCACTCGGCCGAAAACAGAGCAGTTCGTCGGAGCTCACTGTTCCGGCCGCCCTGGTGCTCATCGACGACGAAGTAGGGGTTTCGGAGCATCAAAGCGCCAAGAAGCACCCGTAGGAGGTCCAATCTTGGACGAAGACTGCCGGTGGAGGGCCATCCACGTGAGCCAGCGACGGCCACGGTAGCCTCGCCGGCGGCAGCAGCTACGGGGTTGGCCGGCTTGGCCTGCAGGATCCAGAAGCGGCGGTGAGCACCCAGGGGCCTGTGCACACACGTGGGGCCGCTCAATTTGGCTAGAGGTGGGCTGGTTTGGCCTGGCCATGGGCACCGACGGTCAGAGGCGACAGCGGCCGGCGACTGCGGTGCTTCCAGCACGGTGTTGGACAGCGAGCACGAGCACGGCGTGCAGGAGAGGTTGGTGAAGCTGATGGCGTTGCTTGTGAGGAGTGAGGGGGGGGGGCTAAGAGGGGGAACACGGCTGCGGCACCGGCGAGCTCAGAGCTCGGCCATGGCGGTCGCGCGTCCCGACGCGGAGCGGAGCGAGTGAGAGAGGAAGTGGAGAGCTCGGGCGTCTGCTCTGGAGTAGCAGGCCACGCGGCAGGGTCACTGGGATATGTGGAGTGGAGAGGGAGAGCCATGGTGGGGCAAGCTCAGCATGGCTGCCACGCGCTCTCCCATTGAGGAGTTTCCTAGAGCACCTGGCAGGTGGCGACGTGGCCACATTAGAACCAAGTTTTGGGCATCTTCCGGGCATATTCGGTTCTAGGCGCCTTAAGCAAATTGGCTGCTCTCTATGTCCTCACCAACTTTTGTTAAGGGTAATTGGCCATTAGGGCTGCAGGTTAGTGACTAATTAAGCCCCAAAATGACAGTGTCAATGCCTTGATATCGGTTAAGTAAACTCAAAATTGAGGACCAAAACAGAGTCGAACTTAGTCCAACTTTTTATATGCTCTTCTCCATAATATAATCTTCAACTTTTATTTTTGGACCAACTCAAGTTGCTTAGCAAAATTTGGAGAACGCGGAATGTCAGTGTCGATGTCGGTGAATTCTGGGCTGCAAACACTATCGGGTTGATTTCAGCTTTTCAATTAGACTTTGAGCCTTGTTTTGATCCATTTCAAAACCGAATCATGACTTGGTCTTTTAACAAAGTTTGTTATAATTAAACTTTTATTCAACTTTCATTTTTGGTCAAACCTCATATCTGGTCTAGAAGTCAACTTTATTTCTCGGTCAACGCAAAGCCCTTTTTGTTATAGATTTAGGGTTTCCATTATTTTTGGATATTTTCTCCAACTTTGCTCAACACGAACCCTTCATAACTTTTGTTGTAGAGTTCAATTAGAGTCATTTGGGCAAGGTTGCAAGGTTTGGTTGATGACCTACATTTCCATTCACTTAATAGTGCAATTCAAGCACTTAGTAAAGTCATTCCAATAAGGATATAACTTATCATTTCATGTGACTTTTTGACTCCAAACTTCATGAAACTTTTCTAGTGACCCATATAGATGGGTATTCATGTGAAACACATGAAGATATTCTAATAACACTAGCCAAGCATATATCTTGAAAAGGCCTATATGTAAAGCAAGGGTGCAATATCCGAGTTTAGGTTGGGGCTCATTTCCATAGGTTTGACCTTGACATCTCCATCACCACTGAACATGTCATGGTTGAGCTCAAACCCATTGCTTAATTAGTGACAAACACCTGGGGTGTTACATATGGCATGCTACCCTAAGCCCAGGTTCTGTCGTGCCATAGCCCACGGCACGACTGGACCTGGATGCAGACAGAAGCTGACTAGCCTCAATTGCAATTAAATAGGAGCTGCTATCGGTGCTATAAATGACTACAAGTGTTGTCACGACGCATTGAAACGAATATGAAGCAAATAAATGGAGTCCGTGCACAAGTTGACAAGTTGCCACAACATTTTTATTGGTTCATGAGTCTGCAAGTTTCAGACGATAATATTCATTCGACATAACCAACTAAGTCCTAGGAGTGTAAGGATTCCTCAGACGCCTCTGCCTCTTTGGATTTGTAGGCAACACATTGGGAGTGGCTGCGTTACCGGTGCTTATGGGTTGTCATACTCCACCTCAAGAAGGGGGTACAAATAGTGCTGCGTGGGAGGGGCCATCTTGTTACAAGTTTATAAATAAAGTGTTAGAGTATTCAAATTAACAATATTCAAATTAACATTATGTAGCATTGCAAAATTTGAACTACTTGTTATGCAATACGAACACAATATGAAAGCACATGTATATATTCAAAGTAACATTAACAGACATATTAAACAACTTCACTAGGAAAATAAGCAACTTCTATGTATGGACCTGCTGCCCTCATCTTCTATGCCTGCTAGCCTTGTGACCAGGGTCTTTGCAAACGGAGCAAAGATTCCTACCATGGGTCTCGTTGAAGTCTCCCCCTCCATACATGTCTTCGTCGTACCCTCTCATAGCGTCCATGTCCCCCTTGAGTCGCTTCTTCTTCCTCCTCCCCTTCCCTACCTTCATTAGATTCAAATGCGGCACATAGTCATAACCATTATAAGATGGCCACTGTGTCGGGTCAAGGTATGGCTCGAAGCTCATCTCTCAAATACTAATGGTGTTCAAACAGAGATACAAGGTTGACATATATGGCAGATCCTCATAGTTGTACCCGGGAACCCTATAGGCCGTGATCATATGAGAGCAAGGGACATGCATGATCTGAGGGACATTGCAACTGCACTCTACCTTTTCAAGATCAACTCGGTAGTTTCGTCCACCATAACGTTCGCTGCCTAAGCTTGTGCCACCCTTGCCCCGTATACTAAAGATATGGCAGCGGGGTCCATACGGCTTGGCAGTGTGCTGCTTGGCCAATTCCTTGGCCTCCTTCAAATGTTCTGCTCCGGCCTTTCCAAAACGCCCCTGCTCAACTATATTCCTCTGTGCAAGTTCCTACCTCTTGACAAAATATTCGTTGCACTTATGAAAGGAGAACTCAACAATTCCAAACACAGGCAACAATCGAACTCCGGTGAATACACGGTTGAAGGACTCCGAAGAGTTAGTGGTCATGATGCCATACCTGAAACCCCCCTTCAACATATGCTAACGCCCACTGAGCCTTCTGTTCCATCTGCGCCTCTAACCAGGCCTTTCTCGCTTTATTTACCATCTTGTCTAGTTCTCTCTTTGTCTCCTTGAACTGGTGCTCTGTACGTACACAACATAGAGCCTTTACCTTATCACATACCTCCTACTTCCTCTGACGCTGCTAGAAATTAGCGATAAAGTGTCTCATGCACCATCTATGCACTAGAGGCGGCAACCCATCTATATGCTCAGCTGTAGCATTAAGAAGGCCTGGGTGACAGTCCGAGATCAAACATATAGTGCGAGATGGGCCAAACACTTGTACACGTAGAAGCCCATGAACCATGACCACGATTCATTGTTCTCTCCCTCTGCCAAAGCAAATGCCATGGGTACTATCTGATCCTTAGGATCAACACTAGCAACCATCATCAAGGTGCCCCTATACTTTTATGTTAGGAAAGTGCCATCAATAAGTATGACTGGCCGACAAAACTGGAATGCATGTTCTGTTTGTGCGAACGACCAGAACACACGATAGAGGACATGCATCAACGGGTCCCAAAAACACATCCCCTAGTGTCCACAAACCATTTCAAGCTAGGGTTATAGTAATGCATTGCACATAAGGTGCGGGGCACCCTGTTGTACGCTTCCTCCCAACTACCCCATCGAATCGCTAGGGCAATTTGCTTAGTATGCCAAGCCTTTCCGTACTTCACATCGTACTTAACAAATCCAGATATGGACTGTTGTAAAGAAGACACCGAAATGTCGTTATTGTCATCAACGAGCCCCAATATACGATGGGCAAGGTAACGTGCAGTGAGCTGATGATGATTTTTCTTCTCCCTATTTGTTAGGCAAGTGTGGGGTTCGACAACTTTACTTATCCTCCACTTGCCATCACTCTGTCTCTTTTGTGCATTTAACCTCCACATACAACAATTTTTGCATATCACGTGGTACCTCAACTCCTGGTCTGAATGAGTGACGTTGTACGGCCTATGGTGATACACAACATAGTCCTGAAGGAAGAGCTTCATCTCTGGCATTGTATTGAATATCATCCACTTCCTAAGGGTTTCTTTCTCATGGTCATACAATGATTTCCTACACATCTAGAGACCGGTGTCACAAACTGCCATATCCGTCATGCTGACATCTCTATAGTTCGGAACGTCCCTGAAAGGTATGTTTATCGACCTTAGTTGCTCAAGCTCAGTCACTGTGTAAAGTGGTGGTGGAACATACTGCTGCGCTTCGCTAATTCTGCCCCATGAATCATAGGGGGTATTATCTGCTGACAAATCTGTGACTAGTCTACCCTGAGCCTGGATAGCATGCAAAACCTCAGTTGGTACTGGTAATGGCATACCATGAATAGGTATTGGCATGGCATCAACCGGTGTGGGCATAGCATGTCTATCTCCCTAGTCACCATCTGAATCGTCCGAATCCTTGCTAACTATATCACCGATCCTGTCCTCCTCCTCTTGCTCCACCTCTTCCAGTTCGAACTCGTTCACACCGAAATAATTGCTTATACAACCTACTTGACTTGAATGAAACTGCTCCTGCATCAACTGACTGTCCAAATCTATGTTACCCTGAGCTGCTTCCCCTTCGACGCCCAATTCTTGCTCATTGCCTCCAACACCGTCAATGGACGGCCCGTCCAGAACACCCTGCATCCTGTACCCATTCTCTACCACCACCTCAGCCATAGGCACATTGGAACCTTGGAGCACCCTAGTGTAGCGGGACTAATGAGTAGGGTCACACAAGGGCATGAGGACATAGTGTGTCCTAGTCTTCCCAGTATCAAACTTCCCTTTCAATGTGAAATCACCGCTAAACTTTGTATTCAAACGGACACAAAGGTCGCTGAAGCTAGGAGGTTCATCAAACCATTCATATTCTTCTTCCATATCCTCAAACATACCATCTTCTCTCCTAACACTTCCTCCGTAAAAACTCTAACACAACAATCTATCTACAAAAGCAATTCAAGAAACTTCATCAAGTCGTCGAAATCGTCGTATGTAATGTCCATAGTAATATTAATACATATTCTAACTATAACTCTACTAACTAATCTAATATTAACATCTATACAAGGCTAACTACAACAACTAATTATACTAAATACAATGTATAACTAGACTCACTAACTGTACTAACTAAACTAACTAACTTTACTATCTATACTAACTTACTATATTGCCTACACTAACTAAACTAACTAACTTTACTAACTATACTTTACTAATTATACTAACTTTATTTATTTTACTAACTTACTATACTAACAATGTCGATTCAATCAACAAATACACTAGAGGAGTACATCGCGGCAGCGGCGCTCGTCCTCGCGGCGGCGGCGCGCTAGACCGGGCCGGGAGGCGTGGGCGCGACAGTGAGGGCGGTGGCGGGCGCGGCGGGTGTCCGTGGCGCGGCGGGTGTCCGCTGTGCATGCCCGGAGGGCGCAGCGGGCGGCCGGAGGGGGTGGCGCGCCGGCGTGCGGGCGCGGCAGGGGCAGTGGGCGACCGATGTCCGTGACGCGTGCGAGCGCGGCGGGAGTGGCGCGCGGCGTGCGTGGTGAGGCCGGGGCGGCGGGCGGCCGCGGCCGGGCGCGGCGGTATTTACCTGGCTCTGCCGCGCCACCGATCCGGGCATGGCAGGGCCGCGCCAAGATTGGTGGCGCGGCAGACCCTGCCACGTCAGCGGTCAGCGCCCCGGTCGTCGCCACGTCATCCCTCTCGCTGCGCCAGTGCGGCACAGGCGTTTCGCCGCGTAAAGGAAATAGGCGCGGCCAAAAATGTTAGTTTTGAGAAAAAAAATTAAACAGTGTTAGATTTAAAATTAATTTACAAAAAGTGTTAAAAATAAAAAAAAAATCACCAATGGAGGCGGCAAACACAGGCCTGCTGTTGGGCTAAATCGTGTGACAGTGGGGTGTGCTTGCGGCCATTAGCAGCGGGGAGCAATCATAACACGTTTTAGCTTTTCTAGATTAATTATTTTTATTATATATTTAAACATAATGTATATTTAAGTATATAACAAAAACTATGTTTCTAAATAAAAAGGTCAAAACATCTTATAATTTGAATTGGAGGATATATATGTGAAAGGAATATGTCAGGACCTAAGCTGTATTGCCAAAATTTCAATGTGGCATGCTATGTATTGACGTGAAAGCCTTGCAAGTTTAGGGCGGACCGCCGATGAATTTTACTCCTGTAATAATCCAGTTATACAATGCAAATATCGACTCTCCAGTGTTAAGAAATAGTGCGAATCTTTCAAGATAAATCCATTGAATTGAAAAAAGTGGGTAGATGGATACCTTGGGTTCATCGATTTTCATCCCTACGTCCCCATTCAAATGTTCTAGATTTTTAAAACTACTCGTTTCGGTGTATGTCGGATCATGCAGATATGAAACGCCGGATCGAATCATGCATGCCGATATGAACTTATGAAGTGCGTGCCACGCCATTCCATTTACTTGCACATCACTGGTGCCGAATGTGACATTGTACTAGAAACATTTGGTGCCAAACGTGCCTTCAAGTGTGGGGGGCATTGACATTCCATTTGCTTCCACATTTCCAGTTGTTTTTCCACTAGCCAGATTGTCATCGGTTGCCATATACACTAGCCCTTGCTTCATCGCTTTTAAACTCTGATGATGAACCGAGTAGCTGTTGTGATACGTACAGATTTTGGTCGTCGAAGTTGCATCAATCATGCTGTTAAAAGGGCCAGCATTTGGCGGCTGGTGGACACGCACACCCTATACAAAAGTTGATGAGCCGTCTGCACTTGGAGCTGCGGGGGCGGCCTGACGGAGACCACCATGATGGCCGGGTGACTAAAGTTCAGATTCCAAGTAGGGCCTGAATTTCCACAGCTTTTCTTTTGCTTTTTCTTTAATCACTTAGCAACAACAGTACTAGCAGTGCTTTTGACCATGAAAACAAGCATCGAGGTAGCAAAATGCGATCGATAGATGATAGCCGAAGTGCTAAAGTTTTTTTATTTGAGAATTACGGGTTTAAAAGTTATGAAAACGTTGATGACCAAGGATCCGTCTAGGCAACACTAAATGTTTTGCATAGACAAAACACCTTTTTTCACAGCCCGATCATGTTTCATACGATGGCATTAGCGTTCTTTTTCCCTTTTGCACATAGCCTAACTTTGTCTTTCCCAGCGCCTACCAACCGCCGTTATACATTGTCCTGTCTTTGGCTCCTACTACTAGATTTGGAACCTCAACCAGCTAGCTTCGCGTATTGGGTTGGATGCACAAACCAATTGTTGTACCCAAAAGGCTGCTAAAATGAAGAATGGTGATATGGCTCTTATACTTCAATACACCCGGCGTCATTAGTCACCCCGACAGGCAATTTCCGTCCATCAATTACCTCTATGGTCATTCTACATTCCTCCTCTAAGATTCCCTTTGTGGTCGATACATGAAAAACTCCTAACTCTAAACCAGTTTAGCCTCACCAGAAAATCCTTCTTGGAACTCTAGCCCCATTATAGAAGCTGAATTGCTGAATGCGCACTTGATTCATCTTCGAAGCTCAAAGATAAACATGAGGTCCAAAACCTAGACCTAACCCAATATTTAAACTAAACAATTTCTTGGACAGAAGCCAACCCGATACCCGAACAGAGACCGACAATTCAGGTAATTTGGGTTTGGTTCAAGTATTGGGTTCCATGTGTCCAACTCTAGTGGCAACACGACATGACTTGTTGAGGGTGTGGCGGATGTGGCGTCGGTGACAAGCTAGGGAATTGAGGCATCGAAGAACCATTGGGAGTGCAGTGGCGATTGAGGCACCATGTAATAGCTCCGTTCTATTAATAGCCTGTAGTAGTTTGGTTCGTGTGTGGTTGTAGTTGCCAGTTTTAGTAGCACCGTGAAAGTTAGGAGGGTGAGGGCAAAAGTTATAATCCTTTAGCTCTAAACGTAGCACTCTTGGATTAGCCCTTTTACATGAAGTGAGGACGAAAGTATAATACATGCGCTACACGAATGTGGACCCGTTCCATGTATAAGAAGCTAAGTTATAAGTAGATTTTACACGTGAGATATTACACGAGGTGATGGCGATGTGATGCGCCATGCTTATGGTTGATGTAGAGGTTGTGGATAAGTCAGGGGCAAAAGGGTCTTTTGTCAATGATAAAATAATTGTTTTGGTCTCTGAACTATTACCCAAGGCTTAGTTTCATTCCTTAACTTGTAAAACGGCCGTTTTAGTCCTTAAACTCTACTTTTAGGCTCAATTTCATCCTAGAACTACGAAGATGGTCGTTTCAGCCCTCGAACTTTGCATTTTGGGCTTAATTTCATCCAAAGCGTATTTTGATCTTTGAACTTTTATTTTCAACTCAACTTTGTATATCGTCCTACGTGGAACGCTGGCGGAATAGTCGTTTTTGTCCCTGAACTATTACTCAAGGCTCAGTTTCATCCCTCAATTTTCAAAACGGCCATTTTAGTCCTCAAACTTTACTTCAATTTCATCCTAGAACTACGAAGGTGGTTGTTTCAGTCCTCAAACTTTGCATTTTGGGCTCCATTTCACCCAAAACGTATTTCGGTCTTTAAACTTCTATTTTTAACCAACTTTTGTATATCGTCCTACGTGAAACGCTGCACTGTTGCACGTGGTCACCTTCAACACCATTAGCGATCGGAGATAGAAAAAAAAATTCATCCAAAAACTCTTTAGTGGCCATTAATAATTTCAAGCTATTATTTTTAATGTTACCTTATAATGGTACCGTTTATATATCCATCTAAATATTTTTTTGGGAGCAATTATAGTTGCTTCGAACGTTATTTATTCCTTAAGAAGAAATTGATATATATTGAAACAATAACAGATCTATAATTTTTTCCTTAGCTACTAGTGTTAGGTTCAACCAATAACCATTCGTGTATAAAATAATATCTTTTATCCATAAGCTAAAAATAATTCATATTTAAGAATATTTAGATCTGTATTTATATTCATCTTAGAATTTGAATATAAATATTGAAAGTGTGCTATCCAATTCGGTAGATGGGACGACGCTAGGGATAATAGTACCGAATGATGACTGTCCATCTCAAATCGCAGGTGGTGCTAGACGAAGGACGAAGTTGAGCCAAGATGCATTTTGATAATTCATGGATGAAATTGTGCCTAAAATATAAAGTTTTCTTTTTGGATAGACAAAGTTGAGTTTGAAAATAAAAGTTTAAAGACTGAAATGCACTCTGATAGTTTATGGATAAAATTGAGCACAAAATGCGAAGTTTGAGGACTGAAACGACCGTCTTCATAGCCGTGGGATGAAATTGGGCTTAAAAGTAGAATTTGGGAACTAAAACGGCCGTTTTAAAAGTTCAGGGATAAAACTGAGACTCGAGCAATAGTTCAGGGACCAAAATGACTATTATGCCTTTGTTAATATAACATTTAATTTCCTATTATCAAGTTTGAGCTATATACTGAGGTTCTTAAAATCTGGCATGAGAATTTAAGTATACACCTTATTATCTAGTAGGGAAAAAATTATTTGCCAATGTATAATATTTCCTATTATCAAGTTTGAGTTACGTACCGAGATTCTTAAAATTTGGTGAGGGACGCCTGGACATTATGACTTGTCTAAGGAACCATTTCCTCCTCTCTTGTTAGTTAGTTACAATATCACGTCACTATTTTGCTTAGTTGACACCCTAATTACTGAATATAGAAACCAACCAGTAGTTTTTGGATTGTGAATGCTCTAAGTGTTTTACCGTATTATTGTGAGAATCTATAACTCATCTAAACACACTCCTAGGGCTTGTTCGGTTGTCTAGCATTCATGCTCTGGAACTATTCTCAGCTAAAATAATTGAGTAATTTGTATAACAATTCATTAATTGGATTGGTTTCGACCTCGTCCTGAATAACCGAACGACCCCTTAGTCTAATTATGATCGCTAGCTTTCTTTAACAAGTACTTATATGATTACTAGTAATAACTAAAAAACATAACGCAGAGTTGCCCCTGACAACGGCACGTGAAAATTCGATGAGGTGGCAAGGAGCTCGCTGTAGTTGTACCAGTTAGAGCGTCTCCAAGAGAATATGTAAATTTAGATATGTAATCCAGATTCTTCAAAACAATTTAGACTATCAAAATAGAAGTGTTTTACAGCTGCTTGTCTAAAATTGGCTCTTTATTTTAAACGTACCACTGATGGCCCCGCATTAAACTAGAATGACATACTATATATATATGTACATTGTTGTTGCTGCATGCCGGCCTACTCTATCGAGGCAGCGGGATGGCGAGCGCGGCCCCCTCGCCTATTCTGGAGAGCGATAAAAACGGAATAGCATCCTCGTTATTTTGGAGAGCTGGATGACAAGGCTGAGCCTGTTTTTTTTTTTCTCTTAATTTTACAGATGACGAGTGAGATAAAGAGGCTATTGAAGTTGCTCTTAGGCTATCTCTGACAGGAGACCATTGCAGAATACAAACCTAAAATAAATCTTTAATATAATACCTATATGGAAGATATATTTTTAGTGTCAAGAGAGGCATAACTCAAATCTGAATATCCTCTCTCCTGTAGACTCATTTGCAGAAAATGTTGTCTTTTGAATTTTGTTGTTGAAAAAATCAAAAATAGATATTGAACTCTTTGTTTGTAGCGCTATCTTAAAATGAACGTGACTTATATTTTGGGTCGTGGTTGTTGGATTTAATCTGGGCCATGTTTAGTTTCCCGAATCTCCGCCGCCGAAAGCACGGTTAGTTACTGTAGCACACTATAGCATTTCGTTTGTATTTGGTAATAATTGTCCAATCGTTGACTAATTAGGCTCCAAACGTTCGTCTCGCAAAATACAACCAAACTGTACAATTAGTTTTTGATTTCGTCAACATTTAATACTCCATGCATTTACCGTAAATTTGATGTGACGGAGAATCTTCTTTTTACATAGTGTGATTTTGACTGAACTAAACGAGCTCCAGCCTGCAAACGACTAGGGCCACCACTCCACTGACCACAGTGGTGCGTGCGCGATGTCAGCGATCCCTGATTTTTTATGATTACTCCTCTTCAATGTAATTAATGGAGGATCAGAACAGTGGCGCTGGCCCGTTTGATTTTGCTTCCCATTTCCACCCGCCTGCGCCCTGGGCTTTCTCTCTCGCTCAAACTTCGAAAAACGGTCACCTGTGCACCTGCATCTCTCCGTTCCCTCGACGGCACGTCGGCACCTGTGCACCTGCACGGCCGCACGACGCCGTCACACGGCCGCACGACGCCGTCACAAATAAATCGGCCACTCCACTCCCGTCCCGGCCGCAGTTCCGCCGCGCTTCCCCGCTTGCCGCTCAGCCGCTGCCGTCAGACCCCAACCCAGGTTACCAGGCCCGCCGCCGCGCGCGGGGCGTACGTGCTATGGACCCGTCCACGGCCAAGGCGGCCGCGCCGCCCAATAATGCGGACCACGTCCTCCTCATCCCGCCCGACCACCAGCCGCCAACGCCGCCAACGCCGCACCCGAGCAATAACCAGCAGCCGAACCCACCGCCGGCGGAGACACCCAAACTCTCACAGAACCCCGAGAAGCATCCGACCTCCAGCCCCTCGCGCCCGCCGCTGCCCCCCGCGGCGCTCCTCCGCCGCCGCTCCTCCATCGCCAAGCCCAAGTCGCGCTTCGTGGAGCCGCCCACCCCGACGCACCCGGACTCCGCCCACCCTTCCCCAGTCCACCCCGCCGCCGCGGCCGCCGGCGGCGGCTCGCTGACCGCCACCCCGACCCATCGCGCCGCCGCGGGCGTCTCCACCCCGCACACCCCCGCCGAGGCCGACGACGACGAGGACCTCTTCCGCAACAAGGACGACTCCCGCGCGCCGGCCTCCGCGGCGCGCTGCCGCCGCCGGGCCCGCCTCGGCCTCGAGCTTTGCGTGCTTGTCCTCTTCCTCGGCCTGCTCGTCGTCAGCCTCGTCGTGCCGACCCTGCAGGGCCGCGTCTTGTGGGGGCTGGAGATCTGGAAGTGGTGCATCATGGTCATCGCCGTCTTCTCCGGCCACCTTCTCAGCCAGTGGCTCGTCACGCTGCTCGTCTTCGTCGTCGAGCGCAACTTCCTGCTGCGCACCAAGGTGCTCTACTTCGTCTTCGGGCTCAAGAAGAGCTTCCAGGTCTGCCTCTGGCTCGCGCTCGTGCTCATCGCCTGGTCCCAGCTCTTCGACAGCGACGTCGGCCGCTCCCATAAGACCGCCAGGATCCTCAACTACGTCTCCAGGTTCCTCGCCTCCATGCTCATCGGCTCCGTCATCTGGCTCGTCAAGACCTTCCTCATGAAGCTGGTCGCGTCCACGTTCCACCGGAAGACCTTCTTCGATCGGATCCAAGAGAGCGTGTTCCATCAGTACGTGCTGCAGACGCTGTCGGGCCTGCCGTTGATGGAGCTGGCGGAGAATGTGGGGCGGGAGGGTAGTGGCCTTGGGCGGGTCAGCATCAGCAGGGCCAAGGACAAGGAGGAGAAAGGCGTGCCTGAGGTGATCGATGTTGTCAAGCTCTTGAAGATGAGTCAGGAGAAGGTCTCAGCATGGACGATGAGAGGTCTCATCACAGCAATCCGAAGCTCTAGGTTGTCAACCATTTCTAATACCATCGAGAGCTTTGATGATGTAGATGGCATGGAACAGAAGGATAAAGAGATAAATAGTGAATGGGAGGCCAAGGTCGCAGCATATGCCATATTCAAGAATGTCGCAAGGCCCGGCTATGAGTGAGAACGACTTTAACTTTCCAGTAGCCATTTCTTGTCTACATATGCATGGCTCAACATGCGCAATTCTTTTCAATTTTGACATAGGCACATTGAGGAGGTGGATCTGCTGAGATTTTTCACCAAGGAGGAGGTGGACCTGGTGATTCCAATGTTTGAGGGAGCATCAGAGACCGGAAAGATAAAAAAGTCTGCTCTAAAGAATTGGGTGGTAATGGAAAAAATTGAATGCATTTACTATCTCTGTTTTCCTTCTGTTTCAGAATTCATAGGAACATATTATTGGTTGGCCCATGTCTCGTGTCTTGAATTTTAATTTGGTGCGCCGATGCAGTCGTTGTATTGAGCCTTGTGCGGTAGCATAATAATTGTCATCTGGCTTTTTTACTTCTGCATTTAGAAGTCATTCCATCTTTTACTTCTTGCAAATCATTTGATTCCTTGAAACAGGAAACAATACACAATACATGGTAATGAAAATTTAGCAATATAAAGTTCAATTTTTTTTAGCAATATATGTTTCGTTTGTAAATTTTGATGTAGTTATTGCAAATCATTTGGCTTGTATTGGAAGACGTCTGTTTGCTTTCCTGATCTTGTTTTACTACCAGGTGAAAGCATACCTCGATCGCAAATCACTAGCACATTCTCTGAATGACACAAAGACCGCAGTTATGCAACTTCACAACCTCATCAGTGTTATAGTCATCATTATAATCATCATCGTTACGCTACTGTTGATGGGCATCGCGACAACCAAGATCCTTGTTGTCATCTCGTCCCAGCTTCTGGTTGTGGTATTCATATTTGGGAATGCATGCAAGACTGTATTTGAGGCCCTTATATTTGTATTCATCATGCATCCATTTGATGTTGGTGACCGCTGTGTTATCGATGGAACACAGGTAACTTTTAGATCACCCTTTCTGGTACCTGTTTCCATTGATTTCCCATGTTCTGTTGCTGACATGAATGTACTCTGATGATAGATGACCGTCGAGGAAATGAATATATTAACCACTGTTTTGTTGAAGAATGACAACGAAAAGATATATTATCCGAATTCTGTGTTGTCCACAAAGCCAATCAGCAACTTTTACCGAAGCCCTAACATGTATGACACGATTGATTTTGCAATTGATGTTTCAACTTCAATTGAGAGCATTGGAGCATTAAGGTCCAAAATTAAAGGGTAATTCTCAAACTTAACCTTAATTCATATTTATACTTCAGACTTCTAAATTTATTGAAAGAAACTATGTCAGCCAGTTTAGGCAGCTTGTACTTTATTTATTAAAAAAAGGAATAAGATTACAGGGGGCAAGGAAACCCTTGCTGAATTTTTACAAAGAGGGAGGGGGGAGGGAATGCAATTCAAATTTGTCCACAAAAGAGGAAATTGGAGAGGGAGAGGGAGAGGGAGAGGGGGAGAGAGAAACTGAATAACATTACAAAGATAGTTGTAGTCTTATAGACATGAGGTAGCCGAAGCTGCAGATGACACCAGCAATGAATAAGTTATCTTAGTATAATCACATATTTACGAAGAATTCACATTATCAATTGTCATTGGTTCCTTTTACTCTTAGGTACTTGGAGAGCAAACCAACACATTGGTACCCTGTCCACACAGTAAACCTGAAGGACATCTTGAATGTGAACAAGATCAACATGTCTCTCTCTGTCCAGCACACCATGAACTTTCAAAACATCCGGGAGAAGAACATCAGGAGGTCTGAGCTCGTTATGGAGTTGAAGAAAATATTTGAGGAGATGTCCATCCGGTACCACCTTCTACCCCAGAAAGTTGAACTCACCTATGTCAGTCCGAACCCACTGCCCATGGCTGTTTCTCATACAAGATAGAAGATGGGTGAAGACTTGAAGTGTTATACTAACAACTTGATCAGTTTCATGGGATCTGACAACTGATGGCTAGTTGTGCAGTCTGTTCTGGAGTTCTTAAAACTCTGCCTAGTAGATATTAGCTCGTATTGTCAGATAATGGATTTGTAAGCGGTGATGGTACTGATGCTCAATGCTTTGCGATTGGCTATTACACCATTTGGTTATCTAGACCGTTTGGTGCATCACAATCGAAACAGTTAGGAAATAGTCACCAAACCACAAAATGCTCTTAGGCTGGGAGATTGAAGTGTGCCTTACAAGGTGGGATGCTGAAGGGAATGTAGACTGCTCAAGCAGCACTGCAGCAGTGGGAGAAGCACTGTCAATTCGGTCAACAGTTTATTTGGGCCACAGTGCAGGGAATCTGAACAATCATCATGGACAGTGCAAATGTTTTCATGTTACATTTGTCATTGACAGTTCATGTGGACTGCTCTTAGGCTTCTATGGGATGGTGACATGCGACAACAACTGACATTATCTGAACACTTGCTGTCTTGCACCATGGTTTTCGCCTTCTTGCTGTGTGCCTTTGTCTGGGTGCAGGAGGATGGAATGTCTTTTCTAGATAATGCAAAATGTTCGGGGCTCTGCACCGGAGCATCTTCAAGATTTCTCTAAATTTCTTTCTAATTTTTAGCAAGATGAGAAAAAACCCCTCTAACAACTTCTAATCCATCCTCCTAATCTTTTAGAACTTGGAAAACGCGTAAAGTTATGTGTTTTCTAGTCGCGCGTATCTTCTCTCCCTATATGTGTTTGTCGGTCAATCTAAAGGTGGAAGGACGTGGAAATAATAAAGAGTAGAAAAAAAGTTTCTGATGTAAATATACAAGAAAGAAAGAATATATAAAAGTGGTTAGGATAATTTAGAAATAGTATATGTTTTTTATGTAAAATTGTATTCTAGGCATTTTTTATTCCTTATAATACTTTTTAGGAGTTGTAAAACTTTATATTTTTTGAAAGAATATATTAGGTACTCTTGCATATGCTTACGGAGCAGTCTCTCGAAGATGGAATGGAACAATTACCAAAGCTACCAAGATTGGCATGGATTTGTTTTTTTAAAGATAAATAGAAACATCCGACTTCCTTAAAAAGAAGAGGAATCATATCACATTTTACAACTTAACACCATGAAAAAATAAATCGAAGTTTACAAACAGATGACTCAACCCAATTCTAGCATTAAAGGGTACTTCAGAGGACGCAAAGAGCTTCGCAGCAGTCTAGCTTGTGACTAATCTCAATCACAAGCACCTACGGTTCCTCACACGGTTAGATATAGATTCAAACGGCTACTAATCAAAGAACACGAAAGTATAAACATTGAAAAAAATACACAAGTCAGCTAAATACGCGATATTTTTTTTTAACGAGGTTCAGTGACGTACCTATGTCCTCAGTGTAAGACATCAGACGTAACGGAAGAGTAATGCTAGGGAAACCACAAGAGATTCGCTTAAGCGTTCCGTGTACGAAAATGCTATGTGTAGGACGTCTCTTCGTGGGCCTGCACACCGGCTCGTTTTATTTTTACTTTAGAAAGAGACGAGAGACCTGCTCCGCTCTGCTTCGCGCGACGACGGTCACCCTGTTTGCTCTTGCTCCGTCGCCCCGTTGCTCCTGCTCTACGGTCCGCTCCGCCGTCGACTATCACCCCACGCTGCTCCTTCTCTTGCTCCACCGCGGCGCCCCACTGCTCCTGCTCTGTGGCCCGCTTCGCCTGAAAGCGCGGGCACCGTCGTGCCCACATGTGACGACAGTTCTCTCAGCTGCCAGCTAGCCAATGAGGCCGCGGCGCAAGGAGAATAGGGCCCTAGTGTGGAAGCCCTCCGGTCTCGTCTCTTGCTATGGCTACGGCGCCCCGATGCAGACGACGAAGGAGGTCGCACCGAGATACGATGCATGCTGCAAGCGTACATTTTAAATATTTCAGATGTTTTGGAGGTATGTTGTAAGTGTTTCATAAGGATGTTGCAAAACTAGATCTGGATGTTGCATATGTTGCAATGGGCTATACACGTATGTTTCAAGTGTATGCTCCAAAGGTTTTATCTGTTTCAAACATATGTTGCAAGCGTTTTATTTGGATGTTGCAAATGTTTCAGGTGTTTTCGGTGTTTTTAGGTGTATATATGCAAGTGTTTCAGGTGTTTTCGCAAGTGTTTCATCTAGATGTTGCAAAAGTAGATCGGACGCGTTATATATATATATGCAAGTGTTTCAGGTGTTTTCGCAAGTGTTTTATCTTGATGTTTGTATATGTTTGCAATGGCTATACATGCGTTTTCAAGTTTTTTCTGGTGTTTTGTAAGTGTTTCAAACGTATGTTGTAAGTGTTTCAACTATTTCGGACATATGTTGCAAGTGTTTCATCTAGATGTTGCAAAAGTAGATCGGGGTGTTGCACATGTTGCAATACGCGTGAGAAATGAAGGGGGCGCGAGCGGTCCTTGCGTACGGTCTGGCGGCGCGGGCGTCGTCCGGGCGGCACTGGCCCCGCGTGGGCGCGCGAAATGCTGGCTCGGGCGGGGGCGTGCTAGCCCGAGCATGGAAAACGGAGTGGGGCGTCCGTCCGAACGTCCAGACGCTAGCACTCCGTGTATTACGAATTTGCGTTTTGAGGGAGAATTCGCCTACAAGCTCCAACAGGTTTAGCAACACCATATCCAAAAAAACCGAGTCCGCTACTCCGTCTTCGTCCTCCCTCGGCAAAGGGGATCGGGGATCACCCTGGCGCCCCAGCGTTCACCGTGCGTAGGCCTCGCCCTTCCCCCCAAGTGCACACCTGCTGTGGCTCCATCACCCACCGGTGCATTGCATATCATCCAAGAGCAACCCTTGGTTTTGGTTTTCCAGTGACAAGTCATGGTGCCCTTCGTACACTATCACATGCTCATTGTTCTAACCACCGCTGACGTTGAGCCAGGTGCTTGCAGCACTCCGTTGCCAGCTAGCTTCTCGTCGCTGAACCCCATATAAATCTTCATCTTCTCATCGGCCAGGCAACATTGAACCTAGGCCCCATTTAGTTCGCCCGAATTCGGGCGAGGAGTCTAGAATTGCACAGTGTTTTGGCCTTCTTAACTAAACAGGCCTACAAACTTTGGAACGCCCAAATACCCCCGCCAACGACCGGCCCCATCCTCTCTCGCTCATTCACACTCCTCAGCCACACTCCCAAACCCTAGCGCTGGCTCCCATTCCTGCAGCGCCGCTCTCCCTTTCCCCCGCCGCTCCTCTCGTCGCCTCTGCTCGAATCCACCGTTCCACCGCCAGATCCACACCATTGTCGGTTGGATCCACCGCGTCCGCTACCGGATCGACCGTGCTTGACCCCGTCGGCGGCGATGGACGGCTTCAACGGCGAAGGGAACGGCTCGGAGTTCAACGTTGGCGCATCCGACAATGGCTCGAAGTTCGACCTCGCCGGATACGACAACGTCTCCGACTACTACGATGGCCGCCACATAAGGAACCTCTTCTCCCTAGCGCCGCCGGGCTCCGGATCCGGTGACTACAACTCGTACACCTCCGTGCCACATCCACTCTTGTCGTCGACCATCCCGTCCCCAGGTGAGCTGCGTATGTCTGTGCTCAACATCAACGCAAGCGAAGGTTGGCCAAACATCGACGCCTACGAAGGCATCCTTCGCTCCGACGACCAAGCGGGCGGAATCGGCAGCAGCCGAGGCCCCCCTCCCGTCCACGTGCCTCCCTGCAGCGGTGGGGTGCACACGGCTCCCGTGCATCGTCAGCGCCGACCTGCATCCAGATCGCGAGGTGCCCGTCGTCGCGGCGTGGGTCATGCAGTGGCCGACGACAACAACCCTCCCGTCTCGGTACATCTCGCTTCCCATTTGCACGTTTCGAATCAAAGTTCTACCTTTGTGTTTACATTATTCCCTGTCGTGTTCCATGCCTCCATTTGTAATGCTTACTTTCATACGAGGTATTGTTCATGCATTGCTTGTCCATTACAATGTCCATAGAATGAGATAACCAGAGCAAAGTGGAACAAAGATGATACTAAGAAGTTTTGTGAGATTTACTGCACCCAAATTGATTTGGGTAACTGCAAGAATGGCAACATGACCAAATGGGGGTGGAAAGATGTCCAGGACAGGTTTCGAGCTGCGACTGGTAAGCTTCATGACAGTGAGCAGTTCAGGCATAAGTACAGACAGTTGAAACAGCTTTGGCTTTTCATCGAGGACCTTCGGCACAAGGCCACAGGCTTGGGAAGAAGAGAAGATGGCTCTATGGTTGCTTCTGACAAGTGGTGGGAAGACCATTGCAAGGTTCATGAGCTTTGTACTGATCTATTGTTGCTCTGTGGTTCCCATCTATTGTTGATTCTGACAGTATGTGGGTTGTTGTTTGCACTGCAGGGGAAGCAAGACTGGATGGAACTCAAAGATGGATGGCCAGAATACATTGATGATCTGGACCGCATGTTTGCTGGAGTTGCCATGAACGGAGAAACCTCATTTGTTCCTAGGGTGAGCCGCCGCCTTCACTACATTAGCAGCGGCGAAGAAGAAGCAGATCATGACCAGGTGACCCCTCTGAGCTGTGCGACCCCAGTCAGCTCTGGAAGCAAGAGGAGCAGTAGCACTCACAGCGATGCATCATCTCCTAGCAAGAAGTCCAAGAGCGCAGCTATTCGGTCCATGGATGCCAACATGAGCAGGTTCAACTTTAGTTATGAGAACAGGACTGCAATGATGCAAAACTGCTGGAAGGAGAGGCAGCAACAGGTAGCGGCTCTTGAGGAGAAGAACATCAAGAAAGAAGAACAGAAATTGGTTGCGGCTGCAGCAAGAAAGGTTGGGGCGCACAAGATTCAAGGGCTGTGGGTTGGTGTCATCAATATCTGCAAAGATGACGATGCCAAGAATGTCTTCCTCGAAACACCTGTGGAAGCAAGGCTTGAAGTCATTAAGCACTATGCTGGGGTCGGAAACTAGAACCATCTATCCATGCATTTCACCTAAACGTGACTGTAGTTGGCATGATGAACTATGTCTTTTGTGTGTACAGAACATTAGTCCTATATGAACTATGTCTTTTATGTGCGAGGTTGTCATGATGAACAATGTCATTAAGCCCTTAATTTGCAGCATGGTTAAACTAAGTTCTGAAGCTCATTTTTGTTTTTATATTGATTGGCTGTGTGAGGTCATGGTATGTTTGAATTGAGGTAGCCTTGCATGAGTATAGTGGGTACCAACCGTTTTTGTACTGACTGTCTGTGTGTTCTATTGCAATGGCCAGGAAGTTGTTCATCAAGTTAATGCTCAAGTGGATGATGACGACGACTGGTGGGAGAAGTTTTGGAAAATACTGCTAGAAGATGATGATGAAGCAGCATTTATCTATGATACGTATGACTACGCTATACATCTGGACAAGTATTGCAATAGAGCTGAGTATAGGAAGCCATAATATACTGGTGAGGAATGGGTACAAAACAAGCTTGCCAATGAAACTGCCTGCTACAACATGTTTAGAATGAGTCCCCAAATGTTTTATAGTCTGCATAGTTTGTTGAGTACAAACTATGGCCTCACATCCTCAACCAAGTCTACCTCTATTGAGGCTCTAGCAATGTTCCTTTGGATACTTGGGGCTCCACAATCAGTTAGGCAAGCAGAGGACAGATTTGAGAGATCACTAGGCACTGTGCACAACCTTTTTTACAAAGTCCTCAGCAGTGTGTTAGACCTATCTACCGACATCATTAAACCTAGAGACCCAGATTTTACAACAATGCATCCTAGGGTGCAGAATGCTAGGTTCTATCTTGAATTCAAGGGTTGCATAGGGGCAATAGATGGCACTCACATTCCAGTGGTCGTGCCAAGTGATAAGTTTATACAGCACATGTGTCGGAAGGGCAAGACAACCCAGAATGTCATGGCCGTTTGTGACTTCGACATGGTCTTTACTTTTGTCCTTGCTGGCTGGCCTGGATCGGTGCATGACATGAGAGTGTTAGATGATGCACTCACAAAGTACAGCGATTTCTTCCCTAAGGCGCCTAGAGGTACACACGTTGCTGCTAGTTCAATACTGTTCTCTAATTGAAGCTTGTTAAACTTACAGGTACTTACTGCTGCAGAGAAGTATTACCTGGTGGACTCGGGGTATGCAAACCGCCCCGGGTTTCTGTCTCCTTACCGGCAGACCAAGTATCACACCCAAGACTTTCAAAACGCCCCCGAACCACAAGGTATTAAGGAGATATTCAATTATGCGCATTCATCTCTTAGAAATGTCATTGAAAGGGCGTTTGGAGTGTTAAAGATGAAGTGGCGCATATTGTTTAACATTCTGTCGTATCCATCTGAGACACAGACACATATAATAGTTGCATGCATGGCGTTGCACAACTTCATAAGGATGAATGGTGACTTTGACGGTCACTTTGCAATGCTAGACAGCAATGTCAACTATGCGCCTGTTGAAGCATATGTGGATCAGCCTGAGACAGAGCCTGCTCGAGACAGTGTGGACATGGAAAGCATGAATGCATTCTGAGACAGGCTGTCTCATCATTTATTTAATAGGTCGTGAATAATTTGAGATTGAGATGTAATTTCTTATGTACTATCCGAATGTCTGTAACAATTTTCGGCGGATTTGACTACATTTTACTTGAGTTTTTGAATATGCAATAAAGTGTGTAGAGTTATAGTTCATGCGATTGTGCATGACAACCTGGGGCCATGCAAAATCTTACACATGTAGAATCGCCTGTTGGGGGACAGATGGCCGACAAACCTGCTCCACTGTGAGAAATGGCCTGTGCAGTGCACATTTCGGTATGCAGATTCTAGGTAAACAGTAACTCCAAACTTTGGGGGTGCAGAATTTGGGAACTAAACAAGGGCCTGATATAATAAACATCATTCTGCTTGATTGCTTGAATTATCATAGTAGTAAAATGTCAAATTGTTCACTAGCCGCTCCAAGTCCCCTCCAACTCCAAGAACTCCACCGGAAACAATCTGGTTTAGGCTCCGTTTGGCAGCAAAGGAACGAATCCAGGAGCTAAATCAATCTAGGCCAGGAATGAGTTGATCCCCTTGCTGTCACTCATTACCTGGGCGAGTTTAATTCCCTAGCAGAACCAATCCCCTTGCTCCTATTTGTTGTTCGGTTAGCCAAGGATGAATCCAGGGCTGAGAATCTGATAACATGTATACATATCCAGACGTTTAACCGACAAAAGTGCATCAGAGGCAACTACAAGTCTACAACTAGCATAAATTCAAGTGATAAGGAATACAAAAGTGCATCAGCAGCAACATACTCTTACAACAGTTGCAATCGATAGTTCCCTTGAAGAATTTATATGATCCATATCACTGATCATCTAACAAACAAAAATCAATGTATTGAAACTTTGAAAGGGATCTTCTACTTGCTGTATCTTGTAGTAATCTCTTGTTTCCACAAGATTACATCTGGCATAAATCTTAGATTAGATCTCTGAATGTTTAAAATGCAAGGGTTCTACGCAGCAACTTGATAGAAACAGAAACGTTATGGGCACCTTGTACTACCTCAGCATCCTTAGGTTCTCCAAAACCTAAAACGGAAACATTGGACATTATGATATAGCAATCGTCAACCAATAGAAAGAGGTGGGAGGGGGTGCAAACAAACTATTAGTTTGGTAAAAATAAGAAATATGTACAGATGGCAAAAATACATATAATTCTCCATCTTAATGAAAAACGTGCTACGGCATGGTCGCAAAAAAAATATAATGCATTTCTGAAATAGGACAACTTGGGATTTGATTCTGAAATGCATTTCCTACTGGGACAGTTAGAATAACATGCAACTATCAATGCCAACTTACATGTGTTGGCTCTTCATTTTCCAAATGCAAACAGAACAAAACTGAAGATATTCTATGTGCACCTAGAAAAAGTGCAATTGTTTATGTCACACATCGCGCTGAGTAATTTTTTCAAACTATGAACAGAACATTCCTTGCATTTCTATTAAAGGGCGTACCCAGTGCAGAGAGCTCCCGCTCTGTGCGGGGTCTGGGGAAGGGTGTCAGTGACAAGCCTTACTCTCGCCTGTGCAATGTGAGGAGACCGCGACTCGAACCCGGGATCTTCCGGTCACAGGCGGTAAGACTCTACTGCTTGCACCAGGCCTGGCCTTCATTCCTTGCATTTCTATTGATCTAAAGAATTGATTTCAAGAACTTCCCTAGATAGGAGGCAAAAAATTAAAGACAAAAGCGTATCTGTTGCTGGCTATTATGTGCAGTTTGAGAATAAATATGCGAGTTCGACTATCATGTGCAGATTGAGACAATAGCGGCATCACAGCATTGTATCCATTCCACCAAGCTATTAAAAAGACAAATTTATGCAGAACCCCTTTAGCCCCACACAATATACACACACGCACGCACACACAACCAAGTGAGATCAGTCTTTTGTTTAAGTCTACACTTCATCAAGGGACTGAATGAACAGTACTGCACCTATCTACTAAAAAAATAGCCAAGTAGGCCTTGCCTACTATACAGATGAGTTGTGCTCTTCTAAATAGTACAGTTCTTGTTGACAAGTGATCAATGATTTACAATGAGTTGAGTATCCAAATATGCTTCAAACTGTTGTTTGACTTTAATAATTATAAATAGTACAGTCATATATTAATAATAATTTAAACTAAACAATTAGAGCTGGACTGAAAATACTGAAACTATGAACCCTGAACCTGAAACTCTGAAAGACAGTTTTGACATCGATCTTGGGAGCTTAAGTTAGAACAGTTTCATTTATGAACATGGATGCCAGTTTACAGTAAGGTTAAGGTACTAAGTTTACTCATCTAAATGACATAAATCTTACTGATATAAGTCCATTAATTAGCCACTAAGGTACTAAGGCTGAGGCTTGCTGTGTTAATTGGACGGCTGACAACAGAATTGGCTAACAGGTAGTAGAAACATGGCCCTGACCATAAAAGGACAACAGAATTGGCTGATGATCTAACCATTCCTCATCTCCATGAAGTAATCGGATCAGATTATGGAAGATGGCAGCAGCTATAGGTATCTTTACTTGATTTTCCAACATGTGAAATGTGGGAACTTTTAGAATGGGGAAGCGCTTCTTAAGCACCCCCAAAGCCCTTTCCACATGGTTCCTCAGTAGTGCGTGGCGGTGGTTAAAGAGCTCCTTTGGGTTCTGCGGCCTTCGATGTCCATCCCCAAATTCTTTCAAATGGTATTGATTTGCATACCCTCCATCAACCAGATAGAATTTGCCTACGGGTACTTGGAAGCCCTTGCTCATAGCTGATCGTAGCACTCTGGAATCTGTAGCCGATCCCTCCCATCCATTAGAAATGAAAGTGAAGTTGAGATCGAAATCACATGCCACCATCACATTAATGCTTAGTGTGCCCTTCCTATTTCTAAAAGGAGAAGCTTTCTCAGAGGCTATGGAAATAGGAATACGAGTTCCATCAATGGCACCTAGACAATTCTTGAAAAATGGATAGAATCTAGGATTGTCTTGGATTTTCTGATGCACTTGATTAGGATCGGGAGCTTGAAGGTAACGGTGAGAGAGTGCAGGAATGACCACCTTGAAGAAGTGGTCGATGTGCTGATGGAAGGTGTCATTGCTGTGCCCAAAGAACACTTGGAGATCCTCATACGAGGCGTTGTGACCTAACATGTATAGGAAGAAACCTAACCTCTCCTCCACAGTGATCCTAGTATCAACAACAAGCCTTTTCCTTCTAAGATAAGTTGCCAATTCTCTAAAGATGCGTGGTTCCATCCTAAATGCAACTTGACAGTTGACAGTTCTTGACATGTCCCTCAAGGAGTCTACTAACTTTAACCTCGTCTGTTTCTTCCGAAGTATGACGTTCCCCCCACCCCCCACAGTAGATCTCATAAGATATAAGGCGGGGAAAATAAATAGCATCATGTCATCGTCTTCTTCCTCCCTCCTCTTTCTAATACGATCTCGCAGTGAGAGACGCATTGTAGAACTGAAGCATGTCATATAGAAGCCAAATATTATTGATCATGTCATATAGAAGCTAAATATCATTGACCATGTCATATAGAAGCTGTAATAAAGATTATAGTCATATAGAAGCATATATAAACTTATAGTAATATAGAAGCTTCTAGAGTACCTTCTGGAGTTGGTACTGGATCCCAAGAAGGCGGAGGTTCACCTTCCCCAACTCTAAATGGTGCCGGAGAGATCTACAAGTAACAAGAAACCATTTGGCAAATCAAGACATCATCTAGATAATAATACATAATTATTTGGCAAATCAAGACATTGACACTTTATGAATTATTTACTGTCTGTTTTCAGTGTCACTTCACATGCACTGCAGGAACCATGAAAAATTGGAAAACATGCCTACTGCTCCAAAAAATCTATAGGTCATCATATTGTGCTAGATTCTAGCACCAGTATCAAAGCATGGCCATGGTTTGGTAACATTCAATTCAAGTTGAGGACAAGGCATCCAATTCCAGTTACAAATTGCAACTAGCTGATAGAAGGAAAATAAAAATATTAAGCAAGAGAAAATTAAAAATTTAGTACTCAGAACTTGCAGTGTGAATTTCACCAGAAAGCATTCTGTGGCATGAGGATTATGCTACACATGGTGCTATCGCTAGCTGATGAAATCCAACGACTGTTGGCAGACAAGGATGTAGCACACATGAGCCGTCCTACACACTTGAACCTGTTCTAAAAGTGATGAGATGTTGCTATCTAGTACTGTACCCAAGCTACTAGGAGTAGTATTCAGTTTGGAGTATTAGTTTGGCAGTCATCAATTGATGGTTTACATCATCCGTGCCTATAACCTTTACAAGTACAGTACTCCACTATCAATCTTATACTATCATGTATGTATCCAAATTAAAACAGTATTGCCACACAAATGGGAAAGAAAACATCCAGGCTGGTGCTCATAGAATAATAATGTCAGCGTGGCCTCATAGGGATTCCTCTTTAATTTCATCTCCTGAGATCTACTAAGAACACACACAAAGCGGCAGCTAGCTAGTATGGACCACTAGCTGTTCGACGACTCCTTCGGGAGAAGCATCTCATCGCTGTAGGCGGACATCTTCAACATGAGCTCTACTCCTCACGTCCTGGCCTCCCCGTGTACCCTGAACGGCACCCAAATATCCCAAATACTCCGGATCCAAGAAGAGACGCGCAAGAACCAAATCAAGAACCCTAAAATACAGGTCCGGACGAAGGGGGGAGAAGGGGAGAGCGAGGGGATCACCGGCGAGAAGGACGAGGAAGGGGAAGGACGTAGGGTCGCCGTCGCCTCTGTTGCTCGAGTCGTCGCGTGCTCGCGTCGCTTCCAGGAGCCAGCACCGAGCTGGAGGTAGGAGGTCCGGTTTCGTTCTGGGCGTGGAGACAGGGAAAAGTGAAGCCAGTTTTAGTCCTGGGCCAGTTTTGGTTTCAGGCCGGGCCGAAACGAACGCACATTTCCATTCTCATCTGGATTAGAAACGGGCCGCAACAATCCACCCGGAACGGGCCAATCCGGTAGCTTTAGGGAACAGGTTCTGTTCCTCCGGAGGGTTCCCCACTGCTCACACAAACTGGTGGCCAGAGAGCCGCGTGGATGGCTGACTTGCTGTAGCAAGTACAAACGATGCTGATATTTTCTACCATATTCCAGACAGAATCCATTAGAGTAGTTTACATCTGTCTGTATCCGAGTTCGGATATTCAATATCCGATATCATATTCGTATCTGAATACTCAAATTATATTGATGTCGATATTTAATCGTATCCTATTTGATATAGCTAACACTATCCGTATTCGAATCCGAATCCGACTAAAAACATGAAAACAAATGTAATATTAATGATATTCGTCCGTATGACCGTATCTGATCCGTTTGCATCCCTGGTCACGGGTCACTTTACCTCACCTGGATACCATCTAATTCTCATCCAACGGTTGGAAACCTCTTCACTTATTAGCGCCACTGGTAGAGAACAGAGCTTTACTCTCGGTGGAGAACCCCCTCTAGTCCAGGTTCCCCACCCGGGAGCAAGCATCCGGGACTAAAGGGGGGTCCTTTAGTCCCGGGTCAGGAACTGGGATTAAAGGAGGACCTTTAGTCCCGGTGGGTAACACCAACCAGGACTAAAGGTGCCTCCTGACATGCCACGGTGGCCGGCACCTTTAGTCCCGGTTGGTAATACGAACCGAGACTAAAGGTTTTTTTTTCTTTTTTCTTTTTCTTTTCTTTTCATTTTTTTGTTTCCTTTTCAAAATAGGTTTTTGAAGTCGTATTGTACGCTGCTAATTATACATTTATATGCGCATATAGTATGTTTCGGTTCAAGCATAATGAACGTATTAAATCACACAATTCAAGCATAGAAATATATATATATATATATATATATATATATATATATGCATGCATGCATCATATATATATTTACATGCATGCATGCATATGTGTATTTTATATTATATTATTTCATGTGCATATATTACAAAAAGATTGCATTACAGTTGTTGTGATATAACAAGTTTTCTCTCATCCTCTAGCTTGGCTTCCATGGCAGTGTTGGGTCGAAGTAGAACTCGCCCTTGAAATCGATGACCTGCTCATTAAAAAATCCGGCTATAGACTCTTGAATTGCTTTGATTTGGTCTTGCCGTATGACCTTTTCCTCCAACCATCAAGTCTACATGTTTGAATTAAAGGAAAATAAATTAATATATGTACATATATATATATATAAAGACATAGTAACACAATCAATAATAATAATTAAATGAACATATAGTGTATTTTTAACGTACTTTGAGTCTCTCTGTAGGAGTTCTTTGGGAGACCACCTTGATAAACTTGCAAACATAGTAACCACAGTAGTTGTTCCCCTGTTCCTGCCTCAGACACCACTTTACGAGAAAAAGATTTGTCATCCAATCTGGTGATCCGGTGAAAGCTATATGTTTAATTAATAAAGATGATACGATTTAGGGGACTTACTTTCAAAGGGATTACATTCAGTGGCGCTTTGTATTTTCCTATGTGTTGCTTCTCAATAAAGGTTTTCCAAACACTGCCCAATAAAAAATTGCCACGTCATCAGATATAGTTAATCATCATGTTTGTGTGTATATATAGTTGCTAGAGATACCGAAATTACCTCTGGATAATATCTATCATATCTTGGTAGTTTTGTTGTGGTTTTCTCATCGAGTCATAGATTATCAAGTGACTTTTCACCAAATCGATGTCCATCAATATCTAGTGATTGCTGCATGTGTTTATAGGATATAACGCATAACACTCATTAATTAACTAGAATCAACATATGAGCCATTAAGGATGATCGACATTATTAACACTCACTTGAAGTTATAGGGAAAGAGTATATCCTTCTTGTGGCGTTGGTTCACTAAGAAGTTCATGAGGTTACTCTCTAACTCAGACTTCCAATTAGTCTTTGGAGTAACTGGGTCTTTGAATACTATATGGGGATCAACAAAACCAATTTCATTGCAGCCTTCCTTTCTAAGCTCTGTCATTGTAAATCTGCATATATATAGTACTTGTTAGGATAATTTATATGCATATACACACATATGATGAGTTTAATAATAGATCGAAAGAATTATTACTTACAGGCAATACAGTTAATGATAACTTTGTCCAGAGAGGTCAGGTGGCATAGTTGATGAAATTCTGCAAAGTCAACATACATAACATCATCGCCACGGAACCAATGTTCGTCTCTAATTCTGACACCAACGCAGAAGTCTCCACCGGTAGACGCCTGCATGTACCACTTGTTTAGCAGGTACATTTGCGTCCCCAGATCAGATAAGGCTTGAGGGTTGTATAGACTCTGGCCTAGTACAAATTTTTTCTTCCAAATATCAACCTCCACCGCACTCTCAATGTTTCCATCACCAAACATCTGGTAAAGGTCGAGATCAGTCTCATCAATAAATTCACCAAGGTGATCCAAATCGACATCCGGAGGTATGTTTGCCTGATGCATTAATCCTAAATTCGAACCATATTCATTACCAACAACTAGCGGGGGGACTAATTGGTGCGCTTGTTGTTCGAGTTGGGCAACTCCTTTCTCTACCCGCTTCTTTTTCTGTGCCGCCTCAATTGACTTGGTGAGAGTGCGGTCATAGTCTGATAACGTTGATTTGGACGGCTTACGAGATTCTCGCTGTTGTTGCTGGTAAGAAGCCATCCTTTTTCTTAGAATATCTGGAGCTACGAAGAAGTATGGTTTCTCTGGGTTTATCCTTGCTTCTTGATTCTTTTTAAGTTTGTCATAGAATCTAGACATATCTTTTTTATATGCATCAGTTCCTTCTTCCTTCTCTTCAGATATTATTTTGGGAATAGCCCTTGGTTTCACGGTGGCTTTCTTTGTCGGCGGGGACTGGTTCTTCGTTTGCGGGGCTGGCCTCTTGCTAGGCTTCTTGGTAGGTGGGGGTGGGGGAGGCGTTGGAGACCTCCTTGGAGGTGTTGGCAGCGGCATTGGAGACCTCCTTGGAGGTGGCGGCTACGGCGTTGGAGACCTCCTTAGAGATGGTGTGGATGCAGCCTCGCCTTCCAACACAATGTCATCGTACAGAGCACTATGATGATCTGGCGATTGAACAATTGGATTTAGGTTGGGGGAGGATCTGCTACAAAAAAAAGGAATGACATATTATTGTGAGCAGATTGTTAATTATTTAAGCCAATACAAATTAATGATGTAGTGTTTTCATCCGCATGTACCTATGGTGAGGTAGTTTAGGAGGAGGTGGAGCCGACATCCTGGGAATGATGATGTAGCGCTTGCGCCATAGAATGAATGTCTTCTCCGCTTCTCCTAGAGTCTTCTCGCCATCACCTCCAGGAATGTCAAGAGGAAAATCACTAAAACCTTTTCCAGCTTTATCTACCGAGATGGTAGCATATCCTTCTTGGATTATATTCCTATGAATCCTTGGTGTCTTGGTTCGGTCAATAGGATTAACAAGACCGATAGCCACCTTGATTGTGGAATTCCCCTTCGAAATGTGTAGCTCACATGATGTACAAGGTTCAGTGACGTCATCCACAGGGAAGCGCAGTCCTGTGTCCCCTTGATTTGGTATCTTCGTGGAAGTGCAGCTGCTTTTCAACTGAACATATTGGCTAATGTTGATTCCTGGCTCTGATGCCTGCTTGCTTGCACTCACTGCTATTTGCACTTGCCTTCTGATTTCCTCCTGCATTCTCGCTTCAAGGTTTTTTTCCCGCTCCTGTGCTTCACGCACCGCTTCCTCCAACCTCTGGAGCCGCTGTGCCTCTTCTTCCTTCTTTCTCTGGCGGCTTCTGTAGGAAGGTCTATCCTGAGGGAATCCATGCTCCCACAAGACACTTCCTTTGCCTCTAGTTCGGCCACCATGTTCAATAGTCCCGATGGCGTATGTCAGCTCATCCTTCTCTCTGTTGGGCCTGAACGCACCACTAGCAGTAGCTCTCTGAGCATAAAACAATCTTTCTGCTGCTTCTTGCAGTCTTGCGCCATAAACGCACTTCCCTGTCTCCTGGTCCAGTGTTTCCCCATGAGCGAAAAACCAATTCTTTGCATGTTCTCCCCACTCGAGTGATTCTGGTCTAATACCCTTGGCAAGAAGGTCTGCTTCCATTTTGTTCCACTTCTTAATGGCAGTCAGGTAGCCACCTGATCCCAAGTTATGGTGGTATGTCTTCTGCTGGGCATTACGTTGGTTCTTTATCACCCGACTCACACCCTCTTCCGAAGTCTTGTACTGTACAAACTCATCCCAATAGGGCCTCTACTTTGAGATCGGGCCTGGGACAGTAAAATCTGGTGCTATGTTCTTCTTGACATACATCGTGTATCGGTGTTTCTTCCAAGTCTGAAACTGGGTGGCCATCTTCTTCATTGCCCAATCCCTAACTCGCTCATTCAATTCATCACCATCTATTATATCATCATAACCATCTGTTTGGAGCGTGAAATATACCAAGACATCTTTCCAAATTAACGTCTTATCACGATCAGAGACAAAACTGATATGAGGAGCATTGGTCTTCTTCTTCCATTCGCGGGTACTGATCGGGAGCCGGTCCCGTACAAGGTAACCACAGTGGTGCATGAATTTCATTTTATTCGGCCCCCTCGGTTCTCCTATATCCACATTGAACTCCGAGATGATGAAGCGGCCCTCCAATGGCTTTTTGGGACCTCGAACATTTTTACTCTTCGTTGTAGTTGTTGATGTCGATCCAGAGGGCTACAAAACATAAACATTATTTTTAATGTCATGAGCACACATAAGACATATGGTAATATATATAGCTACTAATAAAAAATATATAGTTGGCCAATATGTTGTTGCTCATTTTGTTCAAGAGCTAAGTACTGACTCCCGTCATCTGCATCCTCTTGCACGTTATTTTTAGCACCATCATCGCCGGCAACTTGAGTGCCTGTGTTGATCAAATTCATCATCAACTCCTCCTCATCCATGTTTCTCGGGTCAGCCATCTAGCTTCAAAAAACAAAACCAATATATAGTACATCAAATCTTTGCTTACATGCGTAAAATCTACGAACAATATGCATTATTAAATCTTGCCCCTCGATCACGGACGCAATTCGCCACACTAGGGCGAACTGCGTCGGTACTAGGGTGAATTAGGGCTATACATAAATGGCCAAGGGCGAATTGCGTCGGTGACTAGGGCAAACCACGTCGGTGACATCAACAGCGCGGTTTGCCCTAGTGTGATTGTTTAGCGTTAATGATAATGATAATATGAATGTTGATCGACTAGGCCGCAAGAGAGGGCGGTGTGACAAGAGTGGTGGTGCTCCACTCCGCCGTATATATGTCTGTACACATGGGTGAACGAGGGCGGCGGTGCTCCGCCGTATACATAGAAACGCATGGGCGAACGAGGGCGGCGGTGCTCCGTGACGTATATATACATGCATATGAATACAAATGACGTATATATATGTGTCGGCGCGGTGGCCGGTGTGCTGATGATGACGACGTGAGGCGGGCCGATGTGCTAACGACGACGACATGAGGCAGGCCGGCGTGCTGACGACGACGTGAGGCGGGCCAGGGCGGTGTCGGTGCGTGATGTTGTGATCCTATGTACCATGTGAACCATGTAGTCATTCATCATATGAGAAAATTCTATGCTGATAATGTAAGTATAAGTCATAATGAAATGTAAGTATATGTGTCTTATTGCTAATATAACCATTACTATTTCCGAAATGATAAGAATTTATTTTCTTCTTCTACAGGCACAGTACTTCTCTGATGCTATGATATAAAGTTTGAAGATAGTCTTCCCGAAAAAATATGTAATGCTCATATTACTTTAGCAATATTAATATATTATATCTGTATTCAAAGTTCACAAATGAAAAAACGTTGAAGTTTTCCTTCATTTTTATATGATATTTGCGTATATAAAATCTAGGACATTTGTAATTTACTTTAGAACATCTATATTCGTTATCATAGCAAAATATAACATTTTTTGTTTGTGTAGATTTTATTTGCTATAACGTTTTAACTACTTCGCGCATGCCAAAACTGTCTGGTTTGCTGTCAGAAAAATACTTTGATAGTTTTGCTTATTTCATTCATTCCTTGACAGTTTCGAACCGCTAGTGTTCATCGAAACAACTACGAATAATTAAACCAGAACAAATAAGATTGTTGCCCATATCAACATACGATCATTAGCTAGTGATGTTTCCAAACATAATACTCGATCCACCGTCTGAGAATGTACGTAGCTATAGAGAGACGAACTGTCACCTCGGCGGGCGCGGTGGAGGGGCCACGGGCGCGCGTGGAGGAGGGCCATGGGCGCGCGCGGTGGAGGCTGCACGAGGAAGAAGAGGGCGGCGGTGTCACGGAAGACGAACGGACGGCGGCGCGAGGAAGAAGAGGGCGGCGGCGTCATGGATTAAGACGAACAGACGGCGGCGCGAGGAAGAAGAGGGCGGCAGTGTTCGACGAGGAAGAAGAGGAGCAGATTGATCTGCACCAGGCGCTGGCGGTTATATACCAGGGAGATTTACTCCCGGTGCCAGCCATCAGCCGGGAGTAAAAGTCCTTTACTCCTGGTGCGTATTACCAACCGGGAGTAAAGGTCTCTTTACTCCCAGTGCGTGTTACCAACCGAGAGTATACCTTTACTCCTGGTTGGTAACACGCATCGGGAGTAAAGGATTTTTTTGGCGGGCCACGAAACTACAGCCCACCTTTACTCCCGGGTGGGCTTCCCACCTGGGAGTAAAGGTGGCCTGCAGTTTTGTTTCCCGCCTGTTTTAAGCAATAGTCTTGTTAAATACAATAGAAATGCAATAGTTTTTGTTAAATACATAGTAAATTAAATAAAAGGCATAAAATTATTTTGTTAAAAATATGGATTTTCTTTTTCTTTATTGCACATAGGAAAAATCTATAACCTAACTTTTTTTTATTTTATGTTACAATTATAAAACATAATGTAACTAATATTTATTATTTCGTTAATGCAAAAATGTAGTGTTTAATTAAAATTATTAAAACTATTGGTTTTGGACAGGAAATTTGTTTTCACATCATTTTAACGTTAATATTTTAATTTTTCATCACTCAATATCCTAATTTATCTTTTTGAGAGAGAAATCCCACCAAATCAAACATTGATTTAATTTGAAACATGACATAATAAACATCTGAATTCACAATTATTACATAATATCTCAAACACACACTACATTAAATCACTATATCATCAAGTGGGCACAGCAGTGAACTTCTTCTTTACGTATGTCCCTTGATTATGATCGCGTCGTAACCATGGAGTGTCCTCATGATTTACCAAGATGCTAGGGTCTTTGTTCACTTTGAAGGGCGGAATTTGGTCATCCTTTTCATAATCTTCTGACATGTCTGACTTGTCCTCAATTCCCACGATTACTCTTTTCCCTGAAAGAACTATGTGGTGCTTTGACTCTTTGGTTGAGTCATTATCATTTTTCCCTCTTTTTGGTTTGGTGGACATATCATTGATATAGAATACCTGATTCACATCCTTGGCAAGGACGAATGGTTCGTCTTTGTACCCAATATTACTAAGGTCTACTATTGTTATTCCATACTCGTTGTCTACTGTTACCCTGCCTCCGGTCACCTTGACCCATTGGCACTTGAACAATGGGATATTCAAAGTAGGTGCATATTCTAGTTCCCATATTTCATCTATGCGTCCATAATATGTCTGCTTATTCCCATTCGGGTCTGTGGCATCTATGTGGACACCACTGTTTTGGTTGGTACTCCTTTTATCTTGGGCTACTGTGTAGAATATGTTCCCATTTATCTCATACCCTTTGTGTGTGACGATATGACATGATGGTTGCATAGCCAATAAATATAGTTGCTCATGGATGCTCTCATCACCTTGACATTTTTTTCGCAACTAACCACCGAAAGTTTCCATATGCTTATGCGTAATCCAAGCTTCAGTCTTCCCTGGAAACTCGGATCGTAAGAGATCCTTGTGTGTCTCAATATACGGATCTACCAAAGAGGAGTTCTGTAGAACTGTGTAGTGCACTTTATTGAAATAATCATCATCCGTACCAATATATGTTTTCGTCCCTAGTGTCCCCTTTCCGCTTAGTCTCCCCTCATGTCTCGATTCAGGAACACCAATCGAGTCAAGGTCGGGAATAAAGTCAACACAGAACTCAATGACCTCTTCTGTTCCATAGCCCTTGGCGATGCTTCCTTCTGGGCGAGCACGGTTGTGAACATATTTCTTCAGGACTCCCATGAATCTCTCTAAGGGGAACATGTTGTGTAGGAACATAGGACCAAGAATGAAAATCTCCTTGACTAGGTGAACTAGGAGGTGTGTCATAATATCAAAGAAGGAAGGAGGGAACACCAACTCAAAGCTGATGAGACATTGAACCACATCATTCTATAGTTTAGCTAGATCAGTTGGATCAATTGCCTTCTGAGAAATTGGATTGAGGAATGCACATAGCTTTATGGTGGCTAGACGTACATTTGGAGGTAGAATTCCTCTTAATGCAACTGGAAGTAATTGCGTCATGAGAACATGACAGTCATGGGACTTTAAGTTATAGAATTTCTTCTCTGGCACATTTATAATACCCTTTATATTCGAGGAGAATCCAGATTGTACCTTGATGTTGTTTAAGCATTCAAACATGATTTCCTTCTCCTCTTTGCTTAGAGTGTAGCTAGCAGGACATAAGTAATGGCGTCCATCATCTATCTTCTCTAGATGCAGGTTTTCTCTTTCTCTCAAACAATGCAGGTCCTGTTGGGCTTCAAATGTGTCCTTAGGCTTTCCATACACACCCATGAAGCCTAGCAGGTTCACACAAAGATTCTTTGTCAGGTGCATCACGTCGATCGAGCTGCGGACCTCTAGGACTTGCCAATAGGGTAGGCCCCAAAATATGGACTTCTTCTTCCACATGGGTGCATGACCGTTAGCGTCGTTCGGAATAGGTTGGCTTCCATGTCCTTTTCCAAAGACAACTTTCACATCATTGACCATATCGAGTACATCCTCACTGGTTCGGTTGCGAGGCTTGGTCAGGTGGTCTGCCTTCCCTTTAAAATGCTTGCCTTTTTTTCTTACGGGGTGATTTGTAGGAAGAAATTGACGATGGCCAAGGTACACGACCTTTCGACATTTTTTCAAGAATACACCTCTAATATCACCGAAGCAGTGTGTGCATGCATTATATCCCTTGTTTGACTATCCTGAAAGATTACTTAGAGTAGGCCAATCATTGATTGTTATGAACAACAATGCTCGTAGATCAAAGTGTTCCTGTTTGTACTCATCCCACACACGTACACCTTCTTTATTCCACAAAATGAGAAGTTTGTCAATAAGTGGTCTCAGGTACACATCGATGTCATTGCCAGGTTGCTTCAAGCCTTGGATGAGCACATGCATCATAATGAACTTCCGCTTCATGCATAACCAAGGAGGAATGTTGTAGATACTTAGAGTAACAGGCCAAGTGCTATGACTATTGTTCTGCTCTCCAAAAGGATTGATACCATCTGTACTTAAAGCAAACCTTAAGTTTCTTGCGTCATTTGCAAACTCCAGGAATTCTTTGTCGATTGCTCTCCACTGGGACCCATCAGCAGGGTGTCTCAACATATTGTCTACCTTACGGTCTTCTTTGTGCCATCGCAACAATTTTGCATGTTCTTTGTTTCTGAACAGACGTTTCAAGCGTGGTATTATAGGAGCATACCACATAACCTTGGTAGGGATTTTCTTTCGCGGACGTTCGCCCTCAACATCACCAGGGTCATCTCGCCTGATCTTATACCGCGATGCATGGCATACCGGGCATGCATCCAATTTCTCGTACTCTTTGCCACGGTATAGGATGCAGTCATTAGGACATGCATGTATCTTCTTGATTTCTAGCCCCATAGGACAGACAACCTATTTTGCTTCATAGGTAGTGGCGGGCAATTCATTGTCCTTCGGAAGCATCTTCTTTTGGATTTTTAGTAACTCTCCATATCCCTTGTCAGATACACCATTCTTTGCCTTCCATTGCAGCAATTCTAGTGTGGTTCCCAACTTTTTCTGCCCTGCATCACAAGTTGGGTACAACAATTTCTTGTGATCTTCTAGCATCCGCTCGAACTTGATCTTCTCCTTTTCACTTTCACATTCTCTTTTTGCATCACGAATGACCTGATAAAGATCTTCAGCCGAATCATCTTCTGCGGCTACCTCTTCTTCAACTTCTTCCATTGCAGTATCATTGAAGCACGCACCATTGGGAATAATATCATTGTCGTCCCATTGTTCTTCTTCACCTTCTTCTATTACAACACCGGTTTCTTCGTGCTTCGTCCAACAAATATAGTTTGACATGAAACCTGACTTGAACAAGTGTGAATGAAGAGTCTTTGAGCAAGGATATTCCACCATATTCTTACATATGGCACATGGGCAGCACATAAAACCATCGCGTTTATTTGCCTCGGCCGCATATAACAAAGAATGCACGCTGTCAATGAACTCTTGGGAGCGGCGATCATCATTGTACATCCAATGCCAGCTCATCTGCATTATATGACATAAATACCATATTAAAACCTAGATCATAATTAATTATTTATACAACATGCGTGCCACCACAAAAGGTACAAATTTATGAAAGCATCGCTACAATGTAGACAATCCCAACTACCACTAAAAAACTAAAGCTAAAATACATTTCAGGAGCACAAGGATTTCGCGACCAATCTCAACTAAAACAGATAGATCCCCCGATTGTGCAACATCTTTGGGCTTCTTCGGCTGGATCACTGCCTCATTAGCCGCCGTATCTGCCTGTTGTGCAAGATATTTTTGCACGAGTTCAACATACTCTTCCTCCCAGTAGAAGCCTGAACATCGTCCACTGCCATCCTACTGAAATTAAAACAAAAAATTAGAACTTTAATCACAACCATCATGAAAATAGGTATAAACTAACCATAATCATTAAATATGATAAAATAACTCACATTGCGATCCGGACACTTATAGAAGATACGATCCTTGTTGGGACCCTCCTTCTTCACTCGGTACTCCATCACAATCTTCGTCTCATCACGACACTTGCCGCATGGAATGAGAGGAAGGCCTGGCCTAAGTCGTTTTGGAAACCCATGAGAGGCCGAGGACCCGGAAGCAGTTGCCATCTACTCTCTAAACTCATTTTTTAATACACTATAAATTTCTCATTTTATAAACAAATAAAATTAAGAAACTATAAAATTATCTATCTCTCTAAACAATGATATTTTTAATGGTCATTGTGTTCTCGTCTTTTACTGTGGCAGGTAAGTAATTCACATGATATTTCCGCAAATTAACAGAAGAATGGGAGTGTACACACATAACAATCGATTATCGTTTATATTTATATATATACTACGTTTGGGTACGGTGATTGACAGACTACTACGACGATATCGGGATGTGTGAATAAATAACCATCCGTACTAGTTGACCTTGCTTACGTGATCATCTCAGCGAGCATTTCTCCACCGGACGGCACCGTACTTGGTCAAGGAAGAGCTCCGATTCTACGAGGAAGGGAACACGGTCTCCCACGACCGTTGTCGCTCTCCCTCATAGAATCAAAGCTCCTCCTTGATGTCTGTTACCGCTCGACAGAGAACATGCTCGCCGAGCTGAACACGGTCCGCAAGTTCAACTAGTACGGATTTTCTATAATTTTCTAACTATTTTCTAAGTTTTTCATTTCATAAAAAGTTAAAATAAAAAGTACGGTGATTGACAGACTACTGCGACGATATCGGGACATGTGAATAAATAACCATCCGTACTAGTTGAACTTGCTTACGTGATCATCTCGGCGAGCATTTCTCCACCGGACGGCACCGTACTTGGTCAAGGAAGAGCTCTGATTCTATGAGGAAGGGAACACGGTCTTCCACGACCGTTGTCGCTCTTCCTCGTAGAATCAAACCTCCTCCTTGACGTTCGTTACCGCTCGGCAGAGAACATGGTCGCCGAGATGAACACGGTCCGCTAGTTCAACTACTACAGATTTTCTATAATTTTCTAACTATTTTCTAAGTTTTTCATTTCATAAAAAGTTAAAATAAAAAGTACGGTGATTGACAGACTACTGCGACGATATTGGGACATGTGAATAAATAACCATCCGTACTAGTTGAACTTGCTTACGTGATCATCTCGGCGAGCATTTCTCCACAGGACGGCACCGTACTTGGTCAAGGAAGAGCTAGGATTCTACGAGGAAGGAAATATGGTCTCCCACGACCGTTGTCGCTCTCCCTCATAGAATCAAAGCTCCTCCTTGATGTCCGTTACCGCTCGACAGAGAACATGCTCACCGAGTTGAACACGGTCCGCAAGTTCAACTAGTACGGATTTTTTATAATTTTCTAACTATTTTCTAAGTTTTTCATTTCATAAAAAATTAAAATAAAAAGTACGGTGATTGACAGACTACTGCGACGATATCGGAATATGTGAATAAATAACCATCCGTACTAGTTGAACTTGCTTACGTGATCATCTCGGCGAGCATTTCTCCACCGGACGGCACCGTACTTGCCACGGAAGAGCTCAAATTCTATGAGGAAGGGAACACGGTCTTCCACGACCGTTGCCGCTCTCCCTCGTAGAATCAAAGCTCCTCCTTGACGTCCGTTACCGCTTGGCAGAGAACATGGTCGCCGAGATGAACACGGTCCGCAAGTTCAACTAGCTACTTTAACCTTCTTTCATGTAAATATGCAAGCTTGAAGTGATTTTAAGCTCAAATTGCTTACAAATGAAAAAACCCACAATAAAGAACCATATATATATATATAGTGAACAAAATGAGATAAGACAATAGTGAAAAATAAGAGTATGAGATTGGTAACCTTTACAACTAAAGAATCAACGGAGGAATCGAAGAATGGATGAAGGAACAATGGAGGGAGGGAGGAAGCAAGAACACTACTGCAGTGAGCTTCAAAATGTGCTGAGCTCGGGCTCAGGGAGGAAGGAGACGGCCGGGATATAAAGGGGGGACCTTTAGTCCCGGTTGGTGGCTCCAACCGGGACTAAAGGTAACTTTCCAACCCCGGGCGCAGCCACGGCCTGGGAGTAGACCTTTACTCCCGGTTGGAGCCACCAACCGGGAGTAAAAGTATACCTTTAGTCCCGGTTGGTGGCTCCAACCGGGACTAAAGGCCCCTGCCACCTCTGTCTGGCGCAGTAGCCGTTGGGCAGGGACCTTTAGTCCCGGTTGGAGCCACCAACCGGGACTAAAGGTATTTCTAGTCCCGGGCGTAAAAAATTCCGGGACTAGAGCTCATTTTGACCGAGGATCAAAGGTCTATTCTCTACTAGTGTGCTTAGCCGAGATGCAAATAATAGCCCATTTAAAGCCCAGTTCGCGGACAGAAAGAATAGTTAAATAATTTTTTTTCTGTGCAGCTTATCTTTTTTATATCAAAACTTTTACATATGAGATTGGATAAATATTTGAATCCATCTTGATAGCGAAATAAAGATAAAATTCATATGAAAATTATAGTTCTCAGAATATCTACAACTTTGCGGTACCTGACTTTTTCATTTAAAACCATTTTGTGTGAGAAAAACTGATACTTGTAGATCAATATATTATATAAATTATTTTGGTACTAAGATGGATTCAAATAAAAATATGAGTTAAATGTATCAGGGATCCATGAACTTGTCATGGTGTATCACTTAGGTCCATAAATTTTGAAAATACATTTATAGATCACTAAATGGTGCATCGTAGGTCCACACTGCTTTGTCAGCGTTTTCTTGCTTACATGTCATTGCCAACATAGCATGTTTTTTTTTTCCATTTAACCCCTTACAGCCAGGAACCAAGTGCGTGTTGCCACCGTGGCCATGCCGCAGCAACCGGCGGCTAGCGCTGTCCATACGCGGTTGTCCATCCTTGCACGTCGCACAACGACCTCAGCCGCGAAGCCGGGCCCTACAAGTCGAGCTCTCAGCTCACCGACACCGCGCACCCACTTAGGCTGCACCTGTCGAGCACATCGTTCCCCTGCCTCATCCCGACGTAGGTCTGCTGTAGCCGGTCATGCCGCTCGCGCCGGTGGTCGCCCTCGTGCAGCCTCACATCTCGGATCTCCTCCCCGAGCACCGCGCACTCCACCTCCGCCCTCTCAGTGGCGGCCGTGCCTAGGCTATCGTACACCGCGGTGTAGTATCCCAGTGCCTCGCTGAAGCGCTTTCAGAAGGAGACGCTGCCATGGCTGGTCTCCTGCTCCATGAGCACCACGACCTTAGGTGATAGCGCGCGCCACCGACAGGAAGCTCGCCAGCGCCGGCGGCTATGGAGTTGACAACGGCTGCGAGATGAAGCCCAGCGGCGTGGTGGGGCTGTTGTCGCTGTCGTCGTTGCCGCTCGACGGGCACGAGGTGGACACCATCTGCTGTAGCCGCAAGACGCTCACCGTCCGGTTGAAGCGGTGGCCGGCGCTGAAGGTGCTTGTGGGGTTAGTGGCGGCGAGGAGGTAGTGCAGCTGTAGCATGCAGACAACCATGCGTGCCTCGCCGAACCTCAGCCCGAGGACACCGTGCTTCGTGTAGGTCATTGGGATCTAGTGCCTCGATCTGGTCGATGACACGGTGCACTTGGAGTGGCACGTCGAGCTCCTCGGCCACGTGGGTCGCACGCCATTCTTGTGCTTGCGGGACTCGTGCCGCCCCTGTTCTTGCCGGTACGCCGTGCACTCGTCCTCGCTGTCCAGGTTTGCTGGCTACGCACAGGCCCTCCCCTGCCCTCGCAAAGCGGGAGGACTATGAGGCCATGTGCCCTTGCCCTCACAATCAAGAGTGGAGCCATAGACATGAGAGTGGACGGGAACAGGGACCTCACCTCAACGTGCCTGGATGCGGCATGGTATACGTATATGGTGGCTGCCGTGGTAACTGTGCTCATCATCATCGTTGCCTTGGATTGAAGATGATGCTCCGTGTAATCAGACTCCGCAGTAGGCGAACAAGTTGGTGATCTTGCAGCTCAACCTTTGGCTAGAGAACCCAGCGGCCATGGCTACGGCTGCATGTACTTCCTTGATGTTGCCGCGTTTTGGACAATGCGACATCGACGTCCACGTTGAAGCCGGATGATTATTGCATCAACTTCGAGCCCTAGCTGGGCAGCGAGGCCGTGCTGCAACAAATGGCCTACTTCAATGTTTGATCTACTGTACACGAGACACGACGGTGGTTGTGGTGGTTCTTGCCCATGGAGGCACGGTGATAGCATGAACATGCACGGTGCGAGCGGTGGCTAGCGGGCGTGATGGGCTAACGGCAGCGGAGTGTGTTGCAGTGTGCTATTATTTTATGTGTGCGATGGAGAGTTTATCATCCTCATGGCCTTGCGCATGCCCACCATTGTCACTGAAGTTTGAGGCAAAGAGCAAGAGGGAAGGGATACATTAATAAGGGAAGGGAGAAGAGGAGGGTTTAAGTACAAAAATACATGCCATGTTTGTGTGACACGTCAGCAAGAATTTCACATGTGGGTGGTGACGGACCAGGGTCTTAGGGGTTCCTCGTGGGGGTACTACATGGATGGGCCCTAGGATGGCCCACGATCTATCAAAGGATGCGAGACAAGGTGGCGTGGACTTTGAGCTATTCCAGATCAACTTAGTCGGTTTACTATGAAAGCTAGATTCTGTAATAGGACTAGGACTCTTCTCTTATAACCGACTAGGACTAGATACGTGCCCTAACCCTCTCCCCTATATAGAGAGGTATGAATCACCCCCTTTAACCCTAATAATCATACAATTAACCCAACGCAAAAGGCTATACACCGACTGCACGTAAAGGCTATTACTCGACAAGAGGGCCCAAACTAGTATAAATCATTCATCTCTTTGAGTTTACTGTCGAGTTTTGTGTATGCCGAAGCCCTTCGAACATTGTCCTAGGTAACCCCATGATGAGTTATCGATCATCAAACACTAACAGCTGGCGCGCCAGGTAGGGGCTTCTGGTGACTTCGTGAATGAGAGCTCGGCGGACCTCGACGACATGATTTTCTCAACGGGAACTACCTTCATCTTCAGCTCCTGGATCTGCAAGGCAGATAACAATGGTGTAACAGAACCGACCAATTATACGAAATTAAGTAAGAAAATCATCCACCAGAGCAGACGATTTAGCAAACTTAAGCCCGTATAACCCGATAGTCCGTGAAATCACGAAGGATTTCAAACCAACTTCCATTCCAGCCAAGATCATAATAAGTTTAACGGTCACCATCACATATTACATAAAAGTTCGCAATCTCAGATATATCAGAGTTTCAACATAGTTATTACAAAACCAGTTCGAATAAAAGTAGCGGAAGCTATTTGTTCAAACCACACACACTCACGCGGAGTTCAAATATAGTGCCAGCGAATAATCATCTCCAACAAAAGCATCAGACGAGACGTAAGGAATGACCATGCCCATGGTCCTAAGCATCACCCATCGCAGGATAAAGGCAGTTGATACAGTAGCCGTAATACATCTGCCCATCTGCAACAAGTGGGAATAAAACCCTGAGTACGAGAAGGTACTCAGCTAGACTTACCCGACATAACCGAAAATAAATGACACCAAGGATTATGAAGGGCTTTATAGTAGGGTAGCTGACTCATTTGCAAAAAGAAGCATTTTTAGCATTTCAAGAACCTTTCTAAAAGCATTATTGCCAAGTTAATTATTATTAACCTGTCGACTAGATTTGCACCTATACTAGAGTAAACATGTGGTTAAGCAGATAATGATAACCAATGATCATTAAACAACTTCCATACTGTCATAGTCATTATAACTGTCCAAGTGTTCCATAAACATTTACTACGATGAAGTAACTCAAGTCAAGTGCTCACTATCCAGGAGCGATGGCGATTCAAATCGATTCCTAACCAGCTGGTGATTTATTCCTTACACAAACCTCACTCACCCGCTAAAGTGTGATATTGATCACCGAGTCAACTTTCTAGGTATCTCGAGTTTGCTAGGAACCACATGTACCCGGAGGCCGACCGACTGCACTTTGGTCTTATCATCTCGCCCTCGTGTCCTACCACACCTGCTCCGGCGCAGTGCGCTGCGGGCAATCTACTTGGCCCAAAAAATCTCCCAGCTTCATGGTCGGAAGGTACTTTATCCGGCCAGCTAAATGTAAGGCATGCGTTCAACATGACTCGAGGCCCAACAACGGTCGGTCCTTAATCGACACAGACAGAAACACTACAGTCCAAAACTCTGCAAGTCTCCGTCCGGTCTCAATTTCATTTAACACTTAGTTATACCATGACTTCATAGTCATCCAAGCAGATCCAGGTAACCACCTATAGCTCGCAGGTGACAGAAAATCACCCGACTTCTACCGGTCTAAGCCAGCTAAGCATTGACTCGACTTCGGATACCCGTGTAACAAGGATATAGTATAATAAAGGTAGACAAGGTATAATACAGCAACGGTTGCAAACAACTCCTGAACATAATGCATCAATTAAAGTAAAGCATTTAATTAAATCATTGCAAATCAGGAGAAAATACTCCGGGGCTTGCCTCTCTCGAAGGAGCTCGAGCGGTGATCGGGGCACTCCGAAAGTTCCTCAACGTCCTCCTCGTCGGCTTCTGGCACTTCCTGCGGCTGAACCTCGAACTGCTCCTCGGGCTCCTCGGGTATGACGACTGGGTTCTCGGTTTGTGATCCTGTATGATGCAATGTGCGTAAGTGCTTATGCAATCGGTGCATCGGATGAGATGAATACAATGGATATGTTTGAATGCAAGGTAGTCAACATCATCCAAGAAAATATACTACAAGCACATGTCATCTACTGCATTCTCTTCTACTACTAACATGTTAAGTCAACACATCTTATTAAATGCTTCAAAGATACACTAAAGCTAACATTATTAACTAACTTGCATTAAAGAGGATTATTTTATTTCATTTTAAACTAGGGCTACAACAGCAACCTATATTTCTAGTGCTTATAAAAATGTAAGAAAATTACAGTAGCATAGTACTGCTCTAAGTAGACTACCATAAAATTTTCATGGCGTTTAGATAAGTAAAATAGTCTACACAAAAATGACAAGGCATGGCAGGATTATGAACATAAAAATACTTTGAACTGTGAAAAGTGTCAACCAATAGAGTTAGTATTTTTCCTAGGTTCTTCATAGCATACAATGACTGTACAAAAATTATCACATGCATGTTTTATACAAAGTTTGCTCTCTAACTAAAATAACAAAAATCAGCCATTAAAGGTACTTGAACTACACCTCAAAATTTTCCCACAGCACATGCATGAAATATATTTTTCCTAGGAAGTACATGACATAAGACGATTAACAAACTTGGAATCATATTTTTCTAAAGCCTATAGATTTTTCTACATATTTTTCAAGTCATCAGCAATATACATGATTAAATAAAATTCTACAGCAAAGTATCTCAAAAATGACATGCAATAATTTTTCCAAGTAGATCTGGTGATAAGGATCCTATCAAAATTTATTCCAACAGATTTGGAGCTAAAAGGAGTATACAAACATTTTCTAAAGCATTTAAATAGAATTCTGAAAATCATTTCTTAAACCCTTTTCAAAATCAGCTAACAAAACTGCTGGGTGCACCCGGTGCTGTACACCCAGAGTGACTGCCACGCGGGACCCGCAGTCAAGCCGGACCCACGCGTCAGCTGGAGCCGCTGCAGGACCGCAGTTGACTGGCCGGCTCTTGCCGACGGCAAGGTCCCCGACGAAACGGAGGGCACCAACGTGCTCCCCATGACAAACCGCGTCGGATAGAGGTGAATAGGGAGGGGCTATGCATGGGAGAGAGGCTCGCTGACGGCAATGGCGGAGCGGCGGCGCGGGTAGTCGCCGGTGGAGTGTCTCTGGCCACGGTATGGTGAAAGGAGGCGCTCAGGAGACTCATCGTCATAGTGCGGTGCTTGTGCGCGCGAAGGAAAGGCGAAAAGAGAAGCGGAGAGGGGGAGTCCACAGTGCGGAGCTCACCAGTGAGCTCGGCCGTGCTCTAGCGAGCAATTCCCAAGGAAGGGAGGCTTCCCACGGCAAAGTAGCGCGAGCACGGGGTGCGCGGGGTGAAGGCAAAGCTTCAGGCGAGATGGAGTGGTCGCCGGCGAGGTGTGGTGGACGGACGAGCCAAATCCAGCGAGGGAGCTGGTGGCGGCCGGTGGCGGGTGCGTACGCTGGTGCTGTCCGAGCGAGAGGCGAAGGGAGGAGCAGGAAATGTGATGCCGGGCGAGCTCTGCGGGAGCTTAAGCCGTGGCCAGCAGTGCTAGGACTGCCGCGGCGCGTGGACGCAGAGTCAGGCCGCCGGCGACGGGTGGCGCCACGCGACGGGCAAGCCCTGACGCGGTTGGGAGCGTGGCGTGGCGCGCGGGAGAAGGATCCAGCGCACGGAGGCAGGCCGGGCCGCCTGTGCGGCTGGGCCAAAAGCGAGGCGGCGGCCCAGTAAGAGGGAAATGGAAATTTTCGATTTTATTTTTAAGTAAATTTCAAATAGCAGTTTTCAAATACCCTTTTTGAGCAAGAAAATGACTTCTTTTTAAAACGGACCAAAAATAAAAATTGCTTAGAACTCAATCCTCTACAACTTTGCTTTTACGACCAACGCCAAATTCTTTCTAGATTTTTAATTGTAAAATCAAAGTCCATGTTTAACTCAAAACCCTAAATTTTGGGAAATTACTTTGGAAGCAAAATTTTTAATTAATTTTAATACAAACCTTGCTCCAAAAATTGAACTACATAATCCTAGATGATTTACAATAGTAGCCAAACATGTTTTACTAATCTAGCAAGCAAAATTAGGGCAAAACAATTCTAACAAAGGTAGGCAACATTCAGGTTTCACAACATGTTTCAAATGTTTCGAAGCAGTGTTTCAATTGTTATTTATATGATTAGGCATGTATGATTAGGATGCTTGATGATGCATGATATGTATGATTTGCAGTGCCTAAATGCAGGCATAACACCGGGGTGTTACAGCCCTCCCCCTTATAAAAATCTCGTCCCGAGATTTAGGTTACGAACCATTTATTATAAAATTCTTCATAAGCTTTTTGCAGATACTCTCCTGTTTCCCAAGTTGCATCTCCCTCATCATGATGATCCCACTGTATCTTGTATGTTTTCACCACACTATTCCGAGTAGCACGTTCCTTAGTGTCTAACACTCGGACTGGTTGCTCACGATACATCAAATCTGATTTGAGTTGAACACCTCGAGGTTCTATTCTTTCCTCTAGAACACGCAAACATTTCTTGAGATGTGATACATGGAAAACTGGGAAAATGGTACTCATTGTCTTAGGTAACTCTAACTTGTAGGCTACCGGACCTCTTTGTTCCAAGATCTTGTATGGTCCTACGAATCTCGCGGCAAGCTTTCTTCGGACTCCAAACCTTTTCTTCTTCATTGGCGTGACTTTCAGATATACATAGTCACCAACTTCAAACACAAGGGGTCTCCTTCTTCTGTCTGCATAGCTTTTCTGACGTGATTGGGCAGCTTTCATATTCTGCTGAATAATATGAACTTTCTTCTCAGCTTCTTCTACAAAGTCAATGCCATAATACCTTCTATCTCTAGGCTCGACCCAATTCAATGGTGTTCTACATTTTCTGCCATATAAAGCTTCGAAGGGAGCCATCTTGATGCTTTCTTGATAACTATTGTTATAAGAGAACTCAGCTAACGGTAACCATGATTCCCATGATCCGTTAGCAGACAATACATAGGCTCTTAACATATCCTCCAAAATAGCATTCACTCGTTCAATCTGACCATCTATCTGAGGATGATAAGCGGTACTACGAATCAAACTAGTTCCTAAGCCTTTGTGCAAATGTTCCCAAAAGTGAGCCGTTAACTGTGAGCCTCTATCAGATACTATGGTCTTTGGTATACCATGCAATCTCACAATTTCTGTGATATACTTCTCGGCATATTGAGGTGGTCGATAATCTGTTTTGACAGGCAAGAAATGAGCGGTCTTGGTAAGACGGTCCACAATTACCCAAATCGAATCATGTCCTTTTTGAGTAGTGGGCAACCCCGTAATAAAGTCCATACTTATATCGTCCCACTTCCAACCAGGGACTGATAAGGGTTGCAACATACCGGCAGGTTTCATGTGAATGGCTTTCACTCAACAACATGTGTCACATCTAACAACATAGGCTGTAATTTCTTTCTTCATTTTGGTCCACCAATAACGAGATCTTAGTTCTTGATACATCTTACTACTTCTAGGATGGATAGATAGCTTAGAAAGGTGAGCTTCATCCATGAGTTTATTTCGAAGCTCTCGATCCTTGGGAACCACAAGACGGTCGTCAAACCACAACACGCCCTATTCATCCACTTTAAAGTGTTGAGACGGCTTTTCTTTTATTTTCTCTTTGATGTGGAATATCCCCTTGTCGGTTTTCTAGCCTTCTATTATCTTACTCTCCAAAGAGCAACTAATCTGAATACTATGTAACACAACAGGATGCATTAGATCGAACCCATCTTCAAGTAATGGCTGCACATTCAAGTAATGTGACTTTCTGCTCAAAGCATCTGCCACTACATTGGCTTTTCTAGGATGATATTGCACATTCAGGTTGTAATCCTTGATCAATTCCAACCATCTACGCTGTCTCATGTTTAGCTCTGGTTGGGTAAAGTTGTACTTAAGACTCTTGTGATCTGTGAAAATGTTGCACACATTACCAAGTAGGTAATGTCTCCAAATTTTTAGGGCGTGCACAACTGCAGCAGGTTCAAGATCATGTGTTGGATAGTTGACCTCGTGCTTTCTCAATTGTCGTGATGCATAAGCAATGACTCTCCTTTCTTGCATAAGAACACAGCCCAATCCAGTCTTTGATGCATCGCAAAACACATCAAATGGTTTCTCGATATCTGGTTGTGCTAGAACCGGAGCAGTGGTCAACAGTTTCCGCAAAGTGTGGAAAGCTGCTTCACACTCCTCTATCCACACAAACTTGTGATCCTTCTGTAGGAGACTCATCATCGGTTTGGCAATCTTTGAAAAGTCTGGTATAAAGCGACGGTAATAACCCGCTAGTCCTAAGAAACTTCTAATCTCAGGAACTGTGGCCGGTGCTTTCCAATTCATCACTTCTTGCACCTTACTTGGATCGACTGAAACTCCATTCTCTGACAGAATGTGACCAAGGAAAGGAACTTCCTTCAACCAGAATTCACATTTGCTAAACTTAGCATATAGTTGATGATCCCTAAGTCTGGTCAAGACAGTTCTCAGATGCTCTTTATGATCTTTCTTGTTCTCGAAGTACACCAGAATGTCATCAATGAATACTACCACAAACTTATCCAATTCTGGCATGAAAACTGTATTCATCAAAAACATAAAGTATGCAGGAGCATTTGTCAAGCCAAAGGACATGACAAGATACTCATACAACCCGTATCTGGTGGAAAATGCAGTTTTTGGTATATCCTGTGGCCTAATCTTGATCTGATGATAACCGGATCTCAAATCTATTTTTGAGAACACCTTAGCCTTGGATAATTGGTCAAACAGAACATCAATATGAGGCAAGGGATACTTATTCTTGATGGTCACAGCGTTGAGTGGCCTATAATCTACGCACATTCTCAACGTGCCCTCTTTCTTCTTCTTCACAAATAAGGCAGGACATCCCCATTCAGACTTGCTTGGCTGAATAAACCCCTTGTTTGATAAATCTTCTAACTGCTTCTTCAGCTCAGCTAGTTCATCTGGAGGCATCTGATAGGGTCTCCTTGAAATCGGAGCTATTCCGGGGACTAACTCAATTCCAAACTCAATCTCCCTATCCGACGGAAGACCAGGTAGCTCATCCGGGAATACATCTAGAAATTCACACACTATCGGAATCTGATGAATAGGAATGACTATCGTAGCACATGTAACACTTATAAGGTCTGTTCTCCGAGCCAATGGTACTTGGAAAGTACCCCCACCTAGGGGATCCTTAAGGGTAAGTACTCGACTTCTAGTATCTATGATTGCTCCCCAATCCTTCATCCAATTCATCCCTATAATGACATCCAAGACTAACCCAGGCATAACTATCAAGTTCACTCGGAACTTCCTGCTACCTAATTCAAGGGTTGCCCCTCAAACCATCCGGTTGGTCAAAACATCAGCCCCTGCTGAACTTATAAGGTAACCATAACCCAATTCTGTGCATAGCTGTTCATGTTTCTGTGCAAATGCTTGACTCATAAAAGAATGCGATGATCTAGAATCAAATAGAACAACTGTAGGGTTTTCGTTGACAGAAAACTTACCAGCAGTGACGGGCTCTCCCTCTAGAATCTCATCCAACCCTAGCGTTATAAGTCTGCTGCTTCTTCTTGGGTGGGTACAGACAAAACCTTGAGAAATGGCCAGGTTGATCATAGTTATAGCAGGGTCCTCTCACTGTCCCGGCAGATCCCACAGCTCCCTTGGAACTGCCTTGTACCACAGTTGCAACTGCTTTGTTGGGCTATACTGCCATCTTGTATGGCTTTTGAGGTCCATGGAAATTCTGACTTCTTGGCTGAGGTGGCCGAAACCTAGCGCCAGGTGCTGATGGGTGATATGGAGGATGACCTCCCATAGGTGCTCTAGCTTGGGACGGACCACCTTCAAAGGCTCTCTTGTGTGTCTTGGCTGCGGTGCTGGCGTTGTTATTCTTCTCCTGCTTCAGACAGTCGCTGATGAAGTCATTGAATCTAACGCGGTTGTTGGTACCAACATGCTTCATCATTTTTGGATTGAGTCCCCTCTTGAAACTGGCTATCCTTTTAGCATCTGTGTCAACCATGTCGGGAGCATAGCGACACAAGTTGTTGAAGGCATGCAGATATTGCGTCACGGTCTTGGTGCCCTGGTTCAACGCCAGAAACTCTCCCAACTTCATCTCGGTCAGCCCGGGTGGAATATAGACTCCACGGAAGGCCTCAGCAAACTCTCTCCAAGAAATCTAAGCATTTGGAGGGAAGGTGGTGCGATGGTGCTTCCACCACATTCCCGTCGGTCCCTGCAATTGAAGTGCAGCATACTCCGTTTTTAGAACCTCAGTCATCCTCAACACACGGAATTTATCTTCCATCATGTTGATCCATTCCTCAGCATTGAGTGGCTCTGTTGCTTCCTTGAATACTGGCGGCCTAGTGTCCATGAAATCTTTGAAGCTGCTATATTGGTTCACTCCCATGCCACCACCTTGATTGTTACCACGTTGAACATTGTTGGCGATGGTGCGCAGAAAATCCTCCATGTTCTTCTGAGATTGTTCCGCATTGCGCTGACTCCCGAGCAGCTGTGCGAGGAACATCTCAGGGGTAAACGGGGGAGGAGGTGGCAAATGCGGTTCATGGGGAGGTTCATTGTTGTTGCCGTGGTTTCCACCACCACCACCACCGGTCCCCGCACCGTTAGCACCGGGCTCAGCGGCCTCATATGTGGTTCAGCGAGTGTTTGTCATCTACATATTTCAGCAACAAGTAATGATTGAGTGAAGCTGTAATAATTGCGAGTGAAGGAAAAATTATGCCGTACTGAATTTACTGGAGAGAATAAATTCATACAATAAAACAGAGGCACAATAATCGCATCCCAATCAAAACAACAGCACTTAATCAAATTACTTCAATGGCAAACATCGCGTCCATACAACCAATTTGCTAGCATACATACACTAGACTTTTATGCATTCAGATATCGCATTCGAAAATCAGTTCCAACCACATGCCAAGTCTCATACGTTCGAAGCAACATACAATAGGTTACATGCCAAGAAAAGAAAGGTCATCATGACAGGACCTAGATACTAGCGCAAGGCAACTAGCCTACTCCTCGGGGCCATCGTCGGGATCGGAGACGTCACCATCGCCCCCAGGTGAAACTATAGGCTCGTCCTGGTTGTCGTCGTCGATGTCCATGCCAGCGGCGTTCGGCGGGGCATATGGGCCAACCCCATTGTAGAGCGTGTGAAACTCCTCATGCAGGTTGCCGTTGTATTCCTCTAGCTCATTGACCCTCTGCAGCAGAAGGTTTCTTGCATTCCAGGCTTCATTCCTTTCCTAAACCAACTGTCCTATCATGCGGTCTGCATTGTTGTTGGCTTGAGTCAACGTATGCACCTGTTGCATAGCTCTATCACCTCTCTCAACCGCCTGATCTCGCTGTAAGTTCATATCAGCCAACTGCTCCTGCAAGCTAGCTATAGCACGTGCCTGTCTCTTCTTCTGCTTCTTCCCTTTTATCTTATCCTCACTACGCAAGCCAGTCAAAGTCCAGTAGGTACTCTCGAGACCTTCATATGCTCTGATGGCGGCGAACATAGCACTCATTGCCTGGTTGTCACTAGCCTGTCCTTTAGTTGGACCTCTGACCAATGCACTTCCTTGAGGCTGAACCCAAATGGCATCACGAGGATCATCCCTAGGAAAAGTGCCAGCTAGAGCTACTGCAAGCTCACTGGGAAATCTGCTCATAATGTCCCTGATGACATGGAAGGCTGCTCCCTCTGCACCCTTAGCTGGAGTGCGACCCTCAAACTCCAAATGCCAACCATCCCAATCTGGAGCATCACCGAGAGCAGGAACCATGATCTCCACCACTGCGAGTCCATCCTCTACTAACTGGCTCTCATTCCAAGAGTACACCGGCTCTTGACCCTCTGGGTACCCCACATCATGGAGCACTCTCCAAAGCAAAGTCGGCATGCCAAACTCGCTCAAGAAGGTGTCCGTGGTGTGGTGCTCCCTCAGGGCCAACGGACGTCGAGGTGCTCTTCCTTCGGTGGACTTACGAGCGGTCTGCTTCGTGCGGGCCATCTATAGCAAAAGTTCTTTCATTACCTCGGGGAAACGTATTTTAGGTAATACAACTTTTATCAAAATGAGATAATCAATTTATAAGGGGAGGAATGCATGACATGAATGAAATGCACAAGTAACATGATGTATGTACGTGCCGTACGTTCTCACAAACTTAGGAAATAAATACTTTCTAACGACTAATTCGGTGGCATACAAACAATCTCTCAAATACGTAGCTAATACGTTCTACACAATAGCGTTGTTATGTACCTGTAGAAGATTCATTTCATCCCAATTCCCAATGAATGCATAAAAGAAGTAAATTTTATCTACACGCTCTACACGAATCCCCAGATACGTGTACAACAGTAGTAACTACCCGAACCATCGTCCTATTGATGGCATCGCCTCCACAAACGGAAGAACCATACATGAGATACCTTTGTAAAACATGCGTAGAACATGTAATTACTCCAGCATCATATAAGCATTCACCCTAGATCGGTGGTGTATCCGATTATGCTCTCACAACTCACACTTACTGAGGCGTAGATGCAAATGAGCCATACATTACCACTTAAACAAGTGGCACTCATACAATAGCACGTCGTATGAGCGATGAAAGAGAAATATGATGCAAGAACCCTAGTCAGTACTTAATTAAGCCACCTAAAGTCCTTAACTGGGCATAAAGGATATGATCACTGGCACACTTTATATTTTGAAAATCACATTTTCCAAATGCCTTTTTGTTTTAAATACACTTGTGAACAGTAACACGCTAAACCATGCTCTGATACTAGCTGTAACAGAACCGACCAATTATATGAAATTAAGTAAGAAAATCATCCGCCAGAGTAGACGATTTAGCAAACTTAAGCCCGTATAACCCGGTAGTCCATGAAATCACGAAGGATTTCAAACCAACTTCCATTCCAGCCAAGATCGTAATAAGTTTAGCGGTCACCATCACATATTACATAAAAGTTCGCAATCTCAGATACATCAGAGTTTCAACATAGTTATTACAAAACCAGTTCGAATAAAAGTAGCGGAAGCCATTTGTTCAAACCACACACACTCACGCGGAGTTCAAATATAGTGCCAGTGAATAATCATCTCCAACAAAAGCATCAGACGAGACGTAAGGAATGACCATGCCCATAGTCCTAAGCATCACCCATCGTAGGATAAAGGCAGTTGATACAGTAGCCGTAATACATCTGCCCATCTACAACATGTGGGAATAAAACCCTGAGTACGAGAAGGTACTCAGCTAGACTTACCCGACATAACCAAAAATAAATGACACTAAGGATTATGAAGGGCTTTATAGTAGGGTAGCTGACTCATTTGCAAAAAGAAGCATTTTTAGCATTTCAAGAACCTTTCTAAAAGCATTATTGCCAAGTTAATTATTATTAACCTGTCGACTAGATTTGCACCTATACTAGAGTAAACATGTGGTTAAGCAGATAATGATAACCAATGATCATTAAACAACTTCCATACTGTCATAGTCATTATAACTGTCCAAGTGTTCCATAAACATTTACTACGATGAAGTAACTCAAGTCAAGTGCTCACTATCCAGGAGCGATGGCGATTCGAATCGATTCCTAACCAACTGGTGATTTATTCCTTACACAAACCTCACTCACCCGCTAAAGTGAGATATTGATCACTGAGTCAACTTTCCAGGTATCTCGAGTTTGCCAGGAACCACATGTACCCAGGGGCCGACCGACTGCATTTTGGTCTTATCATCTCGCCCCCGTGTCCTACCACACCTGCTCTGGCACAGTGCACTACGGGCAATCTACTTGGCCCGAAAAATCTCCCAGCTTCATGGTTGGAAGGTACTTTATCCGGCCAGCTAAATGTAAGGCATGCGTTCAACATGACTCGAGGCCCAACAACGGTTGGTCCTTAATCGACACAGACGGAAACACTACAGTCCAAAACTCTACAAGTCTCCGTCTAGTCTCAATTTCATTTAACACTTAGTTATACCATGACTTCATAGTCATCCAAGCAGATCCAGGTAACCACCTATAGCTCGCAGGTGATAGGAAATCACCCGGCTTCTACCGGTCTAAGCCAGCTAAGCATTGACTCGACTTCGGATACCCGGGTAACAAGGATATAGTATAACAAAGGTAGACAAGGTATAATGCAGCAACAGTTGCAAACAACTCCTAAACGTAATGCATCAATTAAAGTAAAGCATTTAATTAAATCATTGCAAATTGGGAGAAAATGCTCCGGGGCTTGCCTCTCTCGAAGGAGCTCGGGCGGTGATTGGGGCACTCCGGAAGTTCCTCAACGTCCTCCTCGTCGGCTTCTGGCACTTCCTGCGGCTGCACCTCGAACTGCCCCTCGGGCTCCTCAGGTATGACGACTGGGTTCTCAGTTTGCGATCCTACATGATGCAATGTGCGTAAGTGCTTATGCAATCGGTGCATCGGATGAGATGAATACAATGGATATGTTTGAATGCAAGGTAGTCAACATCATCCAAGAAAATATACTACAAGCACATGTCATCTACTGCATTCTCTTCCACTACTAACATGTTAAGTCAACACATCTTATTAAATGCTTCAAAGATACACCAAAGCTAACATTATTAACTAACTTGCATTAAAGAGGATTATTTTATTTCATTTTAAACTAGGGCTACAACAGCAACCTATATTTCTGGTGCTTATAAAAATCTAAGAAAATTACAGTAGCATAGTACTACTCTAAGTAGACTACCATAAAATTTTCATGGCGTTTGGATAAGTAAAATAGTCTACACAAAAATGACAAGGCATGGCAGGATTATGAACATAAAAATACTTTGAACTATGAAAAGTGTCAAACAATAGAGTTAGTATTTTTCCTAGGTTCTTCATAGTATACAATGACTGTACAAAAATTATCACATGCATGTTTTATACAAAGTTTGCTCTCTAACTAAAATAACAAAAATCAGCCATTAAAGGTACTTGAACTACACCTCAAAATTTTCCCACAACACATGCATGAAACATATTTTTCCTAGGAAGTACATGACATAAGATGATTAACAAACTTAGAATCATATTTTTCTGAAGCCTATAAATTTTTCTACATATTTTTCAAGTCATCAGCAATATACATGATTAAATAAAATTCTACAGCAAAGTATCTCAAAAATGACATGCAATAATTTTTCTAAGTAGATCTGGTGATAAGGATCCTATCAAAATTTATTCCAACAGATTTGGAGCTAAAAGGAGTACACAAACATTTTCTAAAGCATTTAAACAGAATTCTGAAAATCATTTCTTAAACCCTTTTCAAAATCAGCTGACAAAACTGCTGGGTGCACCCGGTGCTGTACACCCAGAGTGACTGCCACGCGGGACCCACGGTCAAGCCGGACCCACGCGTCAGCTGGAGCCGCTGCAGGACCGCAGTTGACTTGCCGGCTCTTGCCGACGGCGAGGTCCCCGACGAAATGGAGGGCACCAACGTGCTCCCCATGACAAACCACATCGGATAGAGGTGAATAGGGAGGGGCTGTGCATGGGAGAGAGGCTCGCCAATGGCAATGGTGGAGCGGCGGCATGGGTAGTCGCCAGTGGAGTGTCTCCGACCACGGTATGGCGAAAGGAGACGCTCGGGAGACTCATTGTCATAGTGCAGTGCTGGTGCGCGTGAAGGATAGGCGGAAAGAGAAGCGGAGAGGGGGAGTCCACAGTGCGGAGCTCACCAGTGAGCTCGGCCGTGCTCTAGCGAGCAATTCCCAAGGAAGGGAGGCTTCCCACGGCGAAGTAGCGCGAGCACGAGGTGCGTGGGGTGAAGGCGAAGCTTCAGGCGAGATGGAGTGGTCGCCGGCGAGCTGTGGTGGACGGACGAGCCAAATCTGGCGAGGGAGCTGGTGGTGGCCGGTGGTGGGTGCGTACGCTGGTGCTGTCCGAGCGAGAGGCGAAGGGAGGAGCAGGAAATGCGATGCCGAGCGAGCTCTACGGGAGCTTAAGCCGTGGCCAGCAGTGCCAGGACTGTCGCGGCGCGTGGACGCGGAGTCAGGCCGCCGGCGATGGGTGGCGCCATGCGGCGGGCAAGCCCTGACATGGTCGGGAGCGTGGCGCGGCAATGGGCACGGCGCGCAGGAGAAGGATCCAGTGCACGGAGGCAGGCCGGGCCGCCTGTGCGGCTGGGCCAAAAGCGAGGCGGCGGCCCGGTAAGAGGGAAATGGAAATTTTCAATTTTATTTTTAAGGAAATTTCAAATAGTAGTTTTCAAATACCCTTTTTGAGCAAGAAAATGACTTCTTTTTAAAATGGACCAAAAATAAAAATTGCTTAGAACTCAATCCTCTACAACTTTGCTTTTATGACCAAAGCCAAATTCTTTCTAGATTTTTAATTGTAAAATCAAAGTCCATGTTTAACTCAAAACCCTAAATTTCGGGAAATTACTTTGGAAGCAAAATTTTTAATTAATTTTAATACAAACCTTGCTCCAAAAATTGAACTACATAATCCTAGATGATTTACAATAGTAGCCAAACATGTTTTACTAATCTAGCAAGCAAAATCAAGGCAAAACAATTCTAACAAAGGTAGGCAACATTCAGGTTTCACAACATGTTTCAAATGTTTCGAAGCAGTGTTTCAATTGTTATTTACATGATTTGGCATGTATGATTAGGATGCTTGATGATGCATGATATGTATGATTTGTAGTGCCTAAATGTAGGCATAACACTGGGGTGTTACAAATGGCAAGCTCCAAAGTTGTCTCATGGAGATCCGAGCACCTCAACCTTCACTAGATGACTCGACGACCACGCTGGATCAACTCGCCAAGAAGTTTTCACACCTCTTAATTTCTGATTCAACTCGAACTCAGGAGGTCACCATCAACCATGACTCCCACTTGGACATGTCACCTTTGTCTAGGTTGGAGATCCCATCTAAAGTCCAACTCGAAGAGCCAGTTCATTTTCCACTTGGACTCAAGAATTCAGCTTCAATCTATCAAGATATGATCTGCTACCTTGTATAGTTTGAGCAAGAGATCCCTCTCATTGGTGCCTAGAGAGGATTGGTTCTATCCATCACACCCAAAGGAAGCATCGTCCATTGGGCGGGTGCTTGACCCGACACTTCTTTAATAGATCCATCTCGTCTAATCGGTGTGGTGGAACTCTTGCCTTATCAGGACGGCAGAACTCTTCCAGCGGACAGCAACGATCATGATTCTATAGAGATCTTGGACATTACGATGACTAGAGAATCTAGAACTCACTTGGCCATGAGGCACTCTAGAGAAGTCTTCATGGCTAGGGAACCACCCTAGATCCCTATGCCTAACTCACCAGATGTCGATAGAATATCGTTGGTAGTCCTCCGAGGGGTATCCCATGAAGGTAGATTGATTGGCCGAGGTGTGCGTAATCAAGAACAAGAAGGCAATAGAGACACAAGAGTTAGATAGGTTTAGGCCATATGCACGACGTAATACCCTACTCCTGTGGTCTGTTGGTTTGTATTGGCTATCGTATGATATTGCGTGTGTTTTGAGGGGGTCCCCTACCCGCCTTATATAGCCAGGGGTAGGGTTACAAGTTGGTTAGATCTAGGAGATAACCGGTAAGTAATAACAGATTATAGGGATCACAGGATCATAACATATCCTAACCATTTTTTGCCATATCTTTAGGATATCTTCTTGATGTCTTGCGGGGCGCGCTGAGCAGCGCCGTGCTCCATAAGGCTTCGTCTTATGGGCTGGACCACCCCTAGTGGCGCAGCCCCTGTAGTCTACCATGGGTATCTGAGGTCATACCCCCCACAGCTAGTCCCCGAGCGCCTTGTATCCACTGTGCAACACCGTCTTGAGCTTATTTGAGCGGGTGTAAACAAAGCCGAGCAGTTAGACTCATGGTCCGACCACCCTAATGAGTCATCGAGCAGCTGTGGACTATAACCGACTAGCTTAACTGTTTGGCTAAGCACGAACTTACCCAAGTAAGGCTTGCCAAAAGTATGTAAGGAGCTCAAGTTCAAAATCAAAAATTTCCTCATAGTAGACCAAGTGTGCCCACTTAGAGTCCGATCAAGAGAAAGGGAGATAATCTTCTTCAACTTCAGGAGGCACGGAGTCTTCTAGATTAAAGAAAACACACTCACCGCAAGGTGAAGTGTGCCCACTTAGTCCCTGACCCTAATAGTAGGTGATGTGGTCACATGGTGCTAGGGTCTAGAAAGTAAAAGAAAGATAGAAGACCAGCCGAGCAGGCAACCAGTCCACGGGCTGAGCCCTGAAATGAAAAGTGCACATCCATCACAAAGTAAAGTGCACCCACTTAGTCCCTGAGCCTGACAGCAGGTGACGTGGTCACATGGTGCCAGGGTCAGAAACAACAGTAACAAAAAAATTCCCTAGTATGGTGAGAAACCGAATCATAATGATGATGTAGTCCCCGAGCCACAAGTGAAAAATCTCAAATAAACCAAGAAATGCCGATTACTCAAATCATGGAGAAAAAGCCAGAGTAATGACCATACAGTAGAAATTACTGAGCCTTGATGGTATTACGGAGAGGTCGGCGAATATTCGGTGTGCAGTATCGAGTTGTGTTAAAAAATGGGTGATATGGGCTGCAGTTGCGCGGAAGCCCAGATAACGGCCCACCGTGCCGTTTTGGGGAATTCGGAAGGGCACAAATCTGCATTGTGCTGTTTCCCAAAAACCCTTGAATGCAAAAAGTAGGTTGGGTGTCTTTATAACTATGTCGCCGCACTCCATGCTCCCACATTTGCCACTCTACCACTTCATCTTCCTCCATGCCCTCATGCTCCCCCATTCGCATTCACACGCACTCTAGATCTGAGGAATGGCGACAAAGAGGGGAGGTGGTAACATGAAGAAGGTGGCCGCTGGGGTGAGCTATGATAAGGAATGGGTACCATCACTCATGGGGGAGATGGAGCTCAACGAGATGGTGGAGGTGGGCATTCTTCCTGGCCATGTGGCGTCCGATCAATGGTGAGCCCTATTCAATGCCACACACCGATGAACTCATTGTATTCGAGGATTATTTCTAGCGTGGATTAGGGCTTTCGGTACATCCTTTCTTGTAGGATCTATTGGAGTGTTGGGGAGTGACCTTGTGTAATCTTCATCCGAACACTATTTTGTTCATTGCTGTGTTTATCCACTTCTGTGAGGTTTATCTTGGCATTCTTCCCCATTTCAATCTCTTTCGACACTTTTTCTGGCTAAAGAAGAAAGGAGGGGGCAGTTCCAAAGTTGTCGACGTTGTGTATCTATAGCTCCATGACAGGATGGTGGGCAAATACATTCATGTGCTGCTGAATACCTCACTGATGGGGTGGAATACCAGGTGGTTCTATATGAAGCAAAGCGATCCTACCATCCGATGCGATGTTGACCAGGTTCTGGAGAATCAAAGGAGCTGATAGGAGAAATCGACTAGTGCTAATATGGAATAGGTGAAGAAGCTGCTCGAGCTAATGAGGGGCATGAAGATGAGTGGGGTAGTGGTGGCGGTGAACTTCATACTGCACCGCATGTAGCCCTACAAGGAGAGGGCTCATGCGGGCTTTGACTTCAAAGGAGATACTGACGGCACCTAGGAGAGGACAGAGAATCTAGTGAAGGAGGCTGTGCTACACTGGGCCGCTAAACTATTTGCTCCAAATGTGTCATACATCGTGTCAGGGTAGCCAAAGCCCTTCAACTACATGTACCCACCTCCTCAGGTAAAAATCTCGACTGTTGTTCATGGTGCTTTTTATCCCATGCCAACGCTCAGCAGTGGACTAATTCAATTGTGGAAAGATCCATTGGCAGGAACGGGTGGCATACTTCTTAGGCATGCCAAGGAGCGATTGGCCAAAAGCAGTGGATGAAGATGAGTGGAGTAGTGGTGGCGGTGAACTTCATACTACGCCGCATGTAGCCCTGCAAGGAGAGGGCTCATGCAGGCTTTGACTTCAAAGGAGATACTGATGGCACCTAGGAGAGGATGGAGAATCTAGTGAAGGAGGCTATGCTACACCGAGCCACTGAACTATTTGCTCCAAACATGTCGTACATCATGTCAGGGCAGCCAAAGCCCTTCAACTGCACAAACCCACCTCCTCAGGTAAAAATCTCAACTGTTGTTCATGATGCTTTTTATCCCATGCCGACGCTGAGTAGTGGACTAATTCAATTATGGAAAGATCCATTAATAGGAATGGGTGGCATACTTCTCGGGCATGCCAAGGAGCGATTGGCCAAAAGCAGTGGACGCTAGGCCAACCACTCATCTAGAGGAAGGTGCCATCAGCACCTCATCCAAATCCAGAGGTGAAGGTGCTGGTCAAAAGGAGAGTTCCCCCTGGTATCCGAGAAAGTTCGGGGGAAAAGGATGGTGAAAGATGAGCCAGCCTAAAAGAAGAGAAGAACGGTGGATGTAGCTCCCCACAAGCCGGTCGACATCTCATTTGGTGGCAATCAGACCGCTCGAACGCAGAGTGCGGTGATGTCCGAGTCGTCAGACAATGATGAGGCTCTAGTAGCTCCCCCTCCAAGCACTAAAGCATCATCGCGCAACACGTGCCCGGAGGTGCAATCGAAGGGAGGGGAAGTAGTCCTCGAGCAGTAGGCAGAGAAGACGCCAATGGTGGGGGCCTCAAGACATCTAGCCCAGGACACATGGGTTGACCCCAGAGCAGTGCCTAGGTGCTCGGGGAGATAATGCCAGTTCAGAACCATTTATCGGGAAGCTGACATGTAAGTATCTTTACCTTGGGATCGGTAGCTATTCTATTTTATAGTTGCGGTGACCAATGAGCTATTCTGATGCAGAACGGGGCACATGACGAATCTGAATTCTTCAGGCCAAACTGGCGAACAGCCAGGGGCTGGTCCCATGGTGGAGACATTGTGAACAGACTCCATCCTAGAGTCCTCAGGCGCTTGTTAGTTTGTGGAGGATTCGACCACCGCTGCTGATGGAGTTGGAGGTGGAGAGCGATTGGCTACAACGACGGGCAATTTGACGAAGATGCCAGCAGCAACGACGAGAGTCGTCGAGTCTTCAAGGGTGGAAGTGGGACCTGTCGATGTCGTGCCAGAATCTAGGGCATAGAAGCCGATAGTGTCGGAGGAGCAAGCGGCGTGCCCTGAGATGTCGTAGGGCATGGTCGGTCGCTCTGTGCGGCCACTGAGCCCCTAAGGAGTGCTACTGGCTGTGGAGGAAGAGGACGAGGTCAAGGAGATTGAGCGTGAGGGATCATGAACTCAAACCATTTGCATCTTCCACAAGCGAGGGGAGGAAATTGTGGTCGTAGAAGAGGAGGACACCACTAGGGAGGTGAAGAGGCTACGGTCCACCCTTTGCATAGCTATGAAGCAAATTGAGGTTAGTGTTGCATCAATGGTGTCCATCTTTGGTGTTGGAGACTATGTTCTTTTATAATCTTGTTGCTTTGCAGGGCATAGCATGGACTACCGAACAATGGCAGTAGTTGATCAAGAGGATGGAGCCCCTCACCGAGGAGAATGAGAAACTAAGGGAGGCGGTGAAACTGATGGAGAAGAACGTCTAGAGGGCCCAACGCGAAAGGTATCTTGCTGAATCAAACACCAAGGACCTAGAGTACCAAAAGGGCACCTTATCTGAGCATTTGAAGACCATCTCCGAGCATCTGGAGCGCACCTCCAAGTAGATGGATGAAAGGTCCTAATGGCTAGAGGGGGGTGAATAGCTTATTAAAAATTTCTACAACAACACTTAATAAACTGGTTAGACAATTATGAGGCGAAGCAAGTGTTGCACTAGCCTACTAAAAATGCAAGCCACATACCCCAATTCTAGTTTCTATAGTTTCTATCCACACAATGGCTATGTCACTACACTAAGTTAGTGTGCTCTCAAAGACTAACTAAAGAGCCACACTAACCAAACTAACAAGCTCTCACAACTAGCTACACTAAAGAGCTTGATAACTAGTTTGCGGTAATATAAAGAGAGACAGTAGGATGGTTATACCACTGAGTTGAGGAGTGAACCAATCAATCACAAGAATGAATACCAATGAAGACCAATCACCTCAGAATCAAATGATGACACAGTGACTTTTTACCGAGGTTCACTTGCTTGCTGGCAAGCTAGTCCTCGTTGTGGCGATTCACTCACTTGGAGGTTCACGCGCTAATTGGCATCACACGCCAAACCCTCAATAGGGTGCCGCACAACCAACACAAGATGAGGATCACACAAGCCATGAGCAATTCACTAGAGTACCTGTTGGCTCTCTACTGGGGAAAGATCAAGAACCCCTCACAATCACCACGATCGGAGCCGGAGACAATCACCAACCTCTGCTTGACGATCCTCGCTACAAGCTGTCTAGGTGGCGGCAACCACCAAGAGTAACAAGCGAATCCCATAGCGAAACATGAACACCAAGTGCCTCTAGATGCAAACACTCAAGCAATGCACTTGGATTCACTCCCAATCTCACAAAGATGTTGAATCAATGATGGAGATGAGTGGGAGGGCTTTGGTTAAGCTCACTAGGTTGCTATGTCAATGCAAATGGTCAAGAGAGTGAGCTAGAGCTAGCCATGGGGCTTAAATAGAAGCCCCCATGAAATAGAGCCATTGTACGCCTTCACTGGGCACAACTAGGGGTGATCGGATGCTCCGGTCAGATCGATCGGACATAGGACCCCAGCGTCCGGTCGCCCGATGCTTGCCACATGTCATCGGCTTCAAACGTTGATCGCCCGATCTCAACAGTCATCAGTACATTTAAGTAGTGACTGGACATGCTACTCAAAGTGATTGGATGCAGGACCCCAGCATCCGATCGTTTCCAGTAAGGTTCTACTCATGACCGGACGTGTCCGGTCACGTCGAGTTAAAGCCAGCGTCCGGCGCATTCTATGAAATCCTATCTTTTATGTATAGGGCGCCGGTGGCACCATTAGATTGTCTGCACTCTATGGGCAGACACTTCACCGATGAAGTTTCTTACCCTTGCTCAAATGTGCCAACCACCAAGTGTATCACCTTGTGCACATGTGTGTTAGCATATTTTCACAAAAAAATTTCAAGGGTGTTAGCACTCCACTAGATCCTAAATGCAAATGCAATGAGTTAGAGCATCTAGTGGCACTTTGATAAACATATTTTGATATGAGTTTCACCCCTCTTAATAGTATGGCTATCAAACCTAAATGTGATTACACTCACTAAGTGTCTTGATCATCAAAACAAAAAGGCTCCTACCATTTATACCTTTGCCTTGAGCCTTTTGTTTCTCTTTCTCCTTTTCCAAGTCCAAGCACTTGATCATCACCATGGCATCACCATCATCATGTCATGATCTTCATTTGCTTCACCACTTGGAATGTGCTACCTATCTCATAATCACTTTGATAAACTAGGTTAGCACTTAGGGTTTTATCAATTCACCAAAACCAAACTCGAGCTTTCAATCTCCCCCTTTTTAGTAATTGATGACAACCCTTATACAAAGATATGAATTAAAATTCAATTGAATCCATGTTGCTTGCCCAAGCATATTTACCATGTGTAAAAGAATATGGACAAGTTTCATGAACCCCATATGGTAGCAATTGCTCCCCCTACATATGTGCTAAGTGTTTGGATTGTAGCTTGCACATATGCTTAGATAGGAAATATAGGAGACAATGTTTACCAAATGATGCTAAGGTATAAAAGATGGACCTTTGAAGCATGATACCAATCGGAGTGCACCAATATACCATCCTTAGCACCATGGTTAGCTCGATACCACTTGGAAATGAAATCACTAGATAACCTATGCATGCTAGCTTTTCATTTCATCATTCAAACCTACAACAAGCATACACCACACAAGCATGGATATTGAAATTTAAAACTTGTGCCATGCAAGCAAACATATGAAATGCACATTTAAATGTACCATACAAGTTCATGAGCTTGCGCCCCCTACTTGTGTGCTCAAAATTTTAATTGATCCCTTTCATTTATCATATCTCTGCCCATGTCAAATTCTTCCCCTATCACTTATATCTTTATTTCTTTCCCCCTTTGTTGTCTTTACACTATCTTAGTACACTAATATATCTTTGTTTTCTCTCCCTTTGTCATCAATGACCACAAAGGTTTAAAATGTAGATAGGTTGAGATTATCAATGCCAATCAATGGGGTGAGGATCATTTTCCCAAATTTGGTCCAATCTAGATCATTTGCCAAAGATATTTAACTCGGTTTGATCTAATGACAAGCTTCTTTATACCTCCAAATAAGGGTTATCTTGTACTATGTTGAGTTAAACACTTATAGCTCATTTTCTAGATCAAACACTAGGTTTACAAGCCCACAAACATGTCATATGCTACCACTAGACCAAAATAAGTATAGAAGCAATAGTGGTACCATATAATCATCAAATTCATTTAATTTTCATGAATGAGCCTATTAAATGTGAAAGATGTCTAGATGCACTAAACATGTCCTTAGCAAGGATGTATGCCATACCAATCAACTTTTACTTTGGATTGCTCAAAGGAGAGGCATGTCATATAAGTGGGAGGTGCATTAACACATATTTGAGAAATCCAATATGTTCAACTCATTCCTTAGCTTAGAAAACCTTTTCTCATCCAATGGCTTGGTGAATATATCGGTAAGTTGATCTTCGGTGCCTACACTCTCAATGCAAATGTCTCCTTTTTGTTGGTGATCTCTTATGAAATGGTGGCGGACATCAATGTGCTTTGTTCTTGCATGTTGAACCAGATTATTGGTCAACTTGACTGCACTCTCATTGTCGCATAGCAATGGCACTTTCTTGAACTTGATTCCAAAGTCACTCAAAGTGGCCTTCATCCAAAGTATTTGTGCACAACAACTATCGGTGGATATGTATTCGGCTTCGGTGGTTGATAATGCAACACTATTTTGCTTCTTTGATGACCATGAAACAAGTGATCTTCCCAACAATTGACATGTGCCCGAGGTGCTCTTCCTTTCAACCTTGCATCTCGCATAATCTGAGTCAGAGTAACCAACTAGCTCAAACTTTGCTCCTTTGGGATGCCACAAACCAACATTTTGTGTATGCTTCAAGTACCTCAGTATTCTCTTTGTAGCCTTCAAATGACTTTCTCTTGGTGAGGCTTGAAATCTTGCACACATGCATACACTAAACATGACATCCGGCCTTGATGCAGTCACATAGAGTTGGCTTCCAATCATAGACCGATACAATTTTTGATCCACCATATTGCCACTTGCATCACTATCCAAGTTACCATTTGTTCCCATTGGTGTACTAATGGCTTTGCTATCACTCATGCCAAACTTCTTGATCATGTCCTTGATATACTTGCCTTGACTTACAAATGTACCATTCTTTAATTACTTGATTTGAAGGCCAAGGAAGTAACTTAACTCTCCAATCATGGAATCCTCAAACTCATTAGCCATCATCTTTCCAAATTTTTCACAAAAGTCTTAATTGGTTGATCCAAATATGATGTCATCAACATAGATTTGCTACACAAATAAATCTTTTCCAATCTTCTTGATGAAAAGAGTGGTGTCAACCTTGCCCATCGTACATTTAAGTAGTGACTGGACCCACTACTCAAAGTGACTGGACATAGGACCCCAACGTCCGGTCATTTCCAGTAAGGTTCCACTTGCGACCATACGTGTTCGGTCATGCTGAGTTAAAGCCAGCGTCCGATGCATTCTATGAAATCCTATCTTTTCTGTATAGGGTGCTGGTGGCACCGTCAGACAGTCCACACTCTATGGGCAGACACTCCACCGGTGAAGTTTCTTACCCTTGCTCAAATGTGCCAACCACCAAGTGTATCACCTTGTGCACATGTGTGTTAGCATATTTTCACAAAAAAATTTCAAGGGTGTTAGCACTCCACTAGATCCTAAATGCAAATGCAATGAGTTAGAGCATCTAGTGGCACTTTGATAACCATATTTCGATACGAGTTTCACCCCTCTTAATAGTATGGCTATCGAACCTAAATGTGATCACACTCGCTAAGTGTCTTGATCACCGAAACAAAAAGGCTCCTACCATTTATACCTTTGCCTTGAGCCTTTTGTTTCGCTTTCTCCTTTTCCAAGTCCAAGTACTTGATCATCACCATGGCATCACCATCATCATGTCATGATCTTCATTTGCTTCACCACTTAGAATGTGCTACCTATCTCATAATCACTTTGATAAACTAGGTTAGCACTTAGGGTTTTATCAATTCACCAAAACTAAACTCGATCTTTTAATGGAGCGCACCTCCGAGCAGCTAAAAAGTGTCTCTGAATAGAAGAAAGGTATTGTGGATCGGTGAATTTGTTCTACATTGCTGAATAGTCTTGATGTTGCCGTCGACCATTATGTCTGTAGAGCAAGATACGGAGCTCGGCCAGTTGCATCAAGTCGTTGGTCAACTCCAAGTGGAGAAGGAGAAAACATCTGGGTGAGTGGAGAAACTGGTCAAGGATCTAGAAAGGTGAGTAGTTCATGGTCGGAGTTGTTGCTATAATGATTTCTTCATTCAACAGATCCCTTTGGTGTCTGCAGAATACCGTCGAAGAACTAAGGCGTAGTTCGACGTGCTGGAGCTAGAGGCAAAAGTCCAGAGGGGAAAACTTGATGCCGTGGTGGCCGAAGTCAGGCCGGTGCTCAACTGTATCGATATGGAGGTAGCTCCTCAGCCTGACAACAGGCCGCCCCATCTGGACGCCATCATTGACAGGTGCAAGGTGGCGTGGGAGAACTTCAAAGGCTTCAACCAAGACGCCGCTATCTCCATCATGACGCATGCCCTAGAGGTGGTCTGGTCTCACTACCCTACAATCAATCTTCGGGTGATAGGGGCCAGATTCGCCAGAGGGATGGGTGCGACGAAAGAGGAGCAGCTAAAAGATGAGGTGGTGGACACGGCGAAGAGGCTGGCCGGTGATGTCGATCTGTTCAGTGAGGTAGACGGTGAGGGCCAAGCTCAATAACCTGAGTGGAGAGGAACCTGTATGGAACAATTGGAAAGGGGAATTAAATGCACGAGGGCCTAAGCAAACATTTGTGTATTTGTATAAATGTTGTAAGTAGAGGATATGTGCGTGTTCAGGTGGCTTGCTAGCGCTTGCGGTGAAAAAGAGATGTTTTGTTAACCCTAACACATTTATACGTGGTATAAGTAGCGTCTGAGCAGTTAGTTCGTTACTAGGCTCTTGACCTTGGATAGCCCGTATTCTATAACATCGAGCACTAGAGCCTATGCACATGTAGGAGGAATAGACGTGACTGAGGAACCATAGCCGACCACCCATAACGCAGAGCGCTGGAGCCCATAGCATATATAGGGAGAGATTGAGGATAGGGTTTTCTCCAAAGAACATAGAGCAGAACATTTGCTGCTCGATGGTTGGTGGAATATCTTAAAGATATTTTAGTATGGACAAACAGGGCAAAGCATTTATGGAGATCACGTATAATTGTCGAAGTTTGTTAAGGAGTAGCTTAGAGCTGGTAATCATAAATAGAGATTAAACTGGAGTGGAGAAATAATGGAGACATATTATGGCGACAAAAACTTCATTCATTATGCAGTGAAGAGTACATATCTAGAGCGTTTCAAGGATAGAAACGTATAAGTTGCTCAATGTGCCATGAATTGGGGATATCAATTCCCTCCATGTCAGATAGCTGGTAAGACCCTGGTTGGGTAACCTCTTTGACCACATAAGGCCCTTCCCAGAGGGAGGAGAGCTTGTGCATCCCTTCGGTTTTCTGCTTTCTATGGAGAACGAGGTCGCCGACGGCAAATGAACGACCTTTGACATTGCAATTGTAGTATCTTTGAAAGCTCTAGTTTGGTTTTGGTTAATTGATGAAACCCTAAGTGCTAACCTAGTTTATCAAGATGATTATGAGATAGGTAGCACTACTCCAAGTGATGAAGCAATGACGAAGATCATGACAATGGTGATAGCATGGTGATGATCAAATGCTTGAACTTGGAAAAGAAGAAAGAGAAAAACAAAAGGCTCAAGGCAAAGGTATGAAATGTAGGAGCCATTTTGTTTTAGTGATCAAGACACTTAGTGAGTGTGATCACATTTAGGATAGATAGCCGTACTATTAAGAGGAGTGAAACTCGTATCGGAATGTGGTTATCAAAGTGCCACTAGATGCTCTAACTCATTGCATATGCATTTAGGATCTAGTGGAGTGCTAACACCCTTGATAATATTTGTGAAAATATGCTAACACATGTGCACAAGGTGTTTGCAGGGTTGAGATGGGTTTGGGTCCCTCTCTCCATTTCAACTCTAACTTCTTCACCCTTGCTCAAATGTGCCAACCACCAAGAATTTTGCATCCGGCGCAATAGAAAATAGGCATTTCATTTTCCTAAAAGCGCTCGGCGGGATTCAGCGCTTTTGGGAAAATGAAATGCCTATTTTCTATTGCGCCGGATGCAAAATTCTTGGTGGTTGGCACATTTGAGCAAGGGTGAAGAAGTTAGAGTTGAAATGGAGTTGGTCGACCGGACACTGGGTCACTCAGCGATCGGACGCTGAAAGGCTGCGTCCAGTCGAGCTGGCAGAGAGGTCGCCAGTTTCGGTGTTGCACCGGACGCTGGACCTGAGATGCACAGGATGTTGGTTTCTGTGTCCGGTCAAACTGACTGGTCTGTACAGTGGCTAAGGGTTGAGCACCGGACACTGGATGTGTCTGGTCAAGGTGGACCGGACACGTCTGGTCGAAAAAAACATGCCTCGGGGAGCTTACTGGAAATGACCAGACGCTGGGGCTTCAGCGTCCGGTCAGTTTTGACCGGAGCGTCCGGTCAGCTTCGTAGCCGTTGAAATCTTACAAACAGCGTTTGAAGCAGGTGACGCGTGGCGTCCATCAAGTGACCAGACGCTGAGGGCCAGCGTCCGGTCAGAGCGTGTTTTGCCCAGTGAAGGGGTACAACGGCTCTATTTGATGGGGGCTCTATTTATAGCCCCATGGCCGGCTCAAGGGATAACTCTTGCACATTTTCATTGACATAGCAGCCTTGTGAGCTTAGCTAAAGTCCTCCCACTCATCTCCATCATTGATCCATCATCATTGTGAGATTGGGAGAGAATCCAAGTGCATTGCTTAAGTGATTGCATCTAGTGGCACTTGGTATTCGTGTTGCGCTATGGATTTCGCTTGTTCCTCTTGGTGGTTGCCACCACCTAGACAGTTGAAGCAGCGGTGAAGGATCAGCATGAGTTGGTGATTGTTCGTGGCCGCCTTCGGTGATTGTGAGGAGAGTTGTACCTTCCCCGATGGAGCGTCGAAAGGTAACTCTAGTAAATTGCTCGTGTCATTGAGTTACCTCACTTGTGGGTCAGTTCTTGCGGTGTCCAATCGTGTGGATGAGGTTTGTGAAACACCTCTTAGCCGCCGAACCACCAAGTGTTGGTCGACACAACGGGGACTAGCGTGTTGGCAAGCACGTGAACCTCGGGAGAAAAATCGGTTGTCTCTTGTCATTTGCATTCTCCCAGTGATTGGCTTGATCTTCATCTTGTGATTGGTTCATCCCCTACACGGCGGTATAATCCTACTTACTTGTTTACATTCTTGCAAACTAGTTGATACAAGCTCTTTAGTGTAATTAGAATTGAGAGCTTGCTTTATTATTTACATTCATCTAGTTAAGCTCTTTGGAGTAGCAAGTTTGTGTGCCTAAGTTATCATTGCAACTAGAATTGTTGGATAGGTGGCTTGCAACCCTTGTAGAGCTAGAGCAAGTTTGCATTACGCTATTTGTCATACTAATCAAATTGTTCTAGTTAATTTGTAGATTTTTAAATAGGCTATTCACCCCCCCTCTAGCCATATTAGGACCTTTCAATCTTCATAGGCCTTCTAGGTATTTGGCTATGCAGATGCAAGTGATCAAGCATTCTTCTTCAGCTCTATCAGCATCCTCTGTCTGAACAGCTATGGCTTGCTCTTCATTATAATGTTCCACCGTAGGTGCTCGGAAGGCAATGTTTGCAAGAAGTATGGCTTCTGAGCTGTAGACCAAAAAATATGGAGACACACCGGTGTTGCGACTAGCTTGAGTGCATAGTCCCTAGACCATAGCTAGGAGCTCTTTGAGCCATCCGCCCAAACACTTTTCCTCTTTCTGGTATAGTCTCTTTTTGAGGGCATCGAGGATCATGCTATTCGCTCGTTCGACCTAGCCATTGGCTCTAGGATGGGCAACAGAGATGTATTTGATGGAGATGCATCGGTCTTCATAGAAGTCCCAAAAATGGTTACCAGTGAATATAGTTCTGAGGTCAGTGATAATATTGTTTGGGAGACCGAATCTATGGATGATATCTTCGAAGAGCTCGACTGCCATCTTTGCAGTGGCTGAAACAGGCGGCTTGTATTCGATCTACTTTGAGAACTTGTCAATGGCGATGTATATGTACCAAAAACCGCCTGGCGCAGGCTTGAAAGGCCCTATCATGTCTAGTCCCCAGCATGCAAAAGGCCAAGAAGCTAGGATAGTCTACAATTCCTGCGCTGTCTTGTGTATTTGCTTGGTGAAAAATTGACATCCTTCACAACATCAGATGAGGTCTTCCGCATCGGAGATGGCCATGAGCCAGTAAAAGCCAGCTCAAAAACTTTGCCGACTAGGTTTCTAGAGGCCATGTGATTGCCACAGGAGCTAGAGTGAATCTCAAGAAGTTGTTTCACTCCCTCTTCTTGGGTGATACATTTCTGCAATATCCCTTCCTTGGCGTTTTTCCTCATCAACTTCTCGTCTACCAACGCGTAATGCTTGCTGCGACGGATGAGGCATTCAGTTTCGATCGTATCGGCGGGTACATCAGCGCTGGTGAGGTACTTGATGAACTATTTCCTCCAATCTATGACCGACGAAGGTACTATAAGTACTAGCTGCTCGACGGGGGAAACTTCTTGAACTTCCTTCTCTTCCTTAATAGACGGCGTAAAGAGGTCTTGAACGAAAACCCCAGGTGAAATCGTGGCATGAGAAGAGCCTATCTTAGATAGGTGGTTGGCGAGCTGATTTTGGTCTCGTACCATGTGGTGGTACTCGATACCATAAAACTTTCCTTTGAGTTTCCTGATATCAGTGCAATATGCGTCCATCTTCTCACTAGAATAGGACTAATCTTTGTTGACTTGGTTGATGACCAGCGTGGAGTCTTTGTATACCCTGAGGCATTTGACACCGAGCTCGACGGCTATATGAAGTTCATGGAGACATGCTTTATATTCCACGGCATTATTGGAAGCTAGAAAATGAATTCGAAGGATGTATCGGAGCTTGTCCTTAGTCAGAGTAATAAACAAAATTCTGACGCTAGCACCATTGATGTTGAGGGCACCATCGAAATACATTATCCAGTGCTCAGGGCAAGTGGTAGGGATGGGCTCTTGTATCTTGGTCCACTCAGTGATGAAGTCAGTCAGTGCCTATGACTTAATGGTCGGCCTACTTCTGAATTCTATGGAATAAGTGTCGAGCTTGACTGCCCACTTGATGATGCGGCCATTGGCCTCTTTTTTATGGAGGATGCCCCCCATAGGGAACTCGGTGACCATAGCGATCTTGTAGTACTCGAAGTAATGGTGGAGCTTGCGCGACATGACCAGAATGGCATATAACAGCTTCTGAACCTAAGGGTAACGAGTTTTGGACTCATTAAAAACCTCACTGATGAAGTAGACCAAACATTGAACCTTATAGGCATGTCCGGCCTCCTCCCGCTCAACGACATTAGCTGTGCTAATGACACGAGAGGTAGCAGCGATGTAGATCAATAGGGTTTCGTTTGGTTGAGGTGCTGTCATGATCGGAGGCTTCTTTAAAAACAACTTGAGTTGCTCAAAGGCCATATCAGCTTCCTCCGACCAGGAGAAGCGCTCGGAAGCCTTGAGTAGTTTGAAGGATGGTAGTCCCTTTTCTTCGAGGCATGATATAAAGTGTTTAAGAGCAGCCATGCACCCTATGAGCTTCTGTATATCCTTTACATAGGTTGGCCGTTTCATATTGGTAATGGCAGAGACCTTGTCGGGGTTGGGTTTGATACCACGAGCGCTGATGATGTAGCCTAGGAGTATGCCGGATGGAACTCCAAAGATGTACTTTGAAGGGTTCAACTTCGATCTGTATCTTTTCATGTTGGCGAATGTTTCTTCGAGGTCAGTGATGAGCTTGTTGAGTAGGAAGGTCCCTAATCCTAGCGGATCTCGTTGACCTGGCAGTGCGTAGCTTTAAGCATTGCAACGACCTTGGCGACTTCTAGCGGTGTTTGCTCGAGCCAAGTGAGCTCATTAGCGGCCACGTCCAAGTTGGCGCTTGGGGTCTTGTAGACATTGTAGCCATCGACACGGATGAATTCAACATCGAGGTTGCGGCGGAGTGGGCGTGGCCTCCCTTGCGAGTTGAGTTGTTCTCCATTACGAGCAGCCTCAGCTAGCGCAATGGTGACCTCATTCGTTCGGTGCTATGCACGGTTGGCATTTCTTTTGACACAAACTACATGGTCCTCATCGATTTCTCCATCCCATGGAGGGTTGTCGATACTGACATTAAAGATCCTGCCTCCATGGAAGGGTGGAAAAGGAGGTTGGACGGTGGTGATTTCAGTGACAATCTCCATAGAGCCCTAGGACCCAGAGTCTAGATTTTCTTCTAGGATGGTGTGGAGGGATTCTTTGGGACGTTGTCCGATTTGTAGCATGTTAACAGTCGGCGAGAGCTGGTCGATGATTGGGTTAGTGAGATGGTAGATGTCTCTAACCTGGTCGACGAAATTGTCCTGAAGGGCATCCTGATGGATGGTGGTCGTATCCCCTAGAGTTTCCCATTTGGCTTATGATAGATCAGAACTAGAAGGTGGTCGGCGCTGAACCAGAGTGGTCAGAGCCAATTCCATGAGGGAGAGGCAGTCGGTGAGCTTCTAGCCAACCAGATCAATGGATGTGATCAGATCATCATTGCTGATATGCTTCCTTGGGTAGCAGGGGAGCAGGCGGTGAGTTGTTGGTGAAGATGACCTTGGAGGTGGTTTTGAGATTGGATCTGTCATTGCAGGTGTTAGTGTGGTTGGCACATAATCGATCTACACCGGCTCAATGATCTCTTCATCTTTGTCAGTATTGATGTCCCAAGAGATCGATCTGACCATAAAGATCTAGCTAGGCTTTAGAGAGGATGAAGAGCCTACAAAATGTACCATCTTGTTCGTCATGGAAACAACACACACTCCCCTACCTGGTGTGCCAACTGTCAACAGAATATTATTGGTAGTCCTCCGAGGGGTATCCCACGAAGGTAGATTGATCGGCAGAGGTGTGCATAATCAAGAACAAGAAGATAACAAAGAGACAAGAGTTAGACAAGTTCGAGCTGTCTACATGACGTAATACCCTACTCCTATGGTCTATTGGTTTGTATTGGCTATTGTATGATATTACATGTGTTTTGAGGGAGTCCCTTACCCACCTTATGTAGCTAGGGGTAGGGTTACAAGTCGGTTAGATCTAGGAGATAATCGATAAGTAATAACAGATAACCGGAATCACGGGATCATAACATATCCTAACAGATTACGCCGTATCTTCATGACATCTTTTCGGTGTCTTGCGGGGCACGCTGAGTAGCATCGTGATCCACAAGGCTTTGTCTTGTGGGCTAGACCACCCCTAGCGGCACAGCCCATATAGTCTATCGTGGGTATCCGAGGTTGTACCCCCCACACCAGATATCCAAGATGGAGAGGAAACCTTGTCCAACATCTCCCCGGCCACTGCGCCACCTAATAGAGAAACCGACGAACCGACGAGCAGAGGACGGCTAGGGAAAAGAAGAGCAGAGATTGATAGGCTCGGCGCAACCACACCCAACACTGCAGGGAAGAATGGTAGCGGTATCAATCGGCTTGTTGAGACATTGAACGACGACGCTTGGCTGTAGAGGTAGTATATGAATAGCGTCTACAAGATGAAGAAGCAGAACGACAGCACTAAGATTGTGATGTCATTAGGGCATCTGCATCACACAACCTTGAGCCTAAGTTCATGGAACTAGCTAGCCACAGGGTCTTTACTACACCCTACGCCAATGTCTATGCCCTGGTAGAAGAGATGATAGCTAAAGAAAACCCTACTCTAGATCAGCAACGACTTAAAGTCATTTTGGAATCAACAAAGATGCAGGCTACAAAAGCGACGTCTCAAGCTAACCCTTCCCGAGGACTAGAGGCATGGGCACCAGCCCACTCTCATCTTGGACCGCAGGGTAACCAAGGAGGAGAACAACGAGTACCAGCCCACTCCCATCTAGGGCAGCAGGGTAACCAAAATAGGAATCAGGGTGCCGTGCAATGGGCCTATCATGGGCACTAGTATAGCAATAGGGAAGGCAGAGGCGAGTCTGAGTACAAAGAGGCCAGTATCCCACTAGACAGTTTCCCATGTTTCTCTAACAAACTACTCTCTATCTAGCTTCCTTATAAGTTTAAGCCGTCTAACCATACCAAGTATGACGGGAAGACAAAACCCAACCAATGGTTGCGCATCTACTCTCAGTCCATCGAGTTGGTAGGCAGTGACAATGACATCAAAGTATTATATTTTCCCACGGCACTCGACCTTGTGCCTCTCTCCTGGTTTGATAGATTACAAGCTCGCTCCATTGATACTTGGGGAAAGCTTCAGCATAAATTCTATGAAAAGTTTTACGACGTCCTCACCCACCTAAGTACTCGGAATGAGCTTAGAACTTACAAATAGAAACCAGATGAATCCTTCTAGCAATATTATCACCACTTTGCTAAAATATGAGCCCAAGTCTTTGATATCATAGATAGGGAGGTGATTGATCACTTCACAAATGAGATTAAATACAAGTGGCAATTTGAAAAGTTCTGCGATGATAACCCAGAGATCGTCGAAGAATTCAAGCGTACAGTACAGAAGATTATTGCATCTAAAGAACATACTCACGAATGATTCCCACGTGGCCCACAAGACAAAGGTTATGACCCCAAAAGCAATTAGGGTGGACAATCTGCCAGAAAGAGAGGACCCGACAACACCCTTGCTTCCATGGATAGGTCAAAGAAGTCTAACAAGAATAATAAGAAGTTCAAAGACCTCAAGACTTTACCCTGCCCTTTCCACGAGAATGCCAAGCACATGGTGGCAGAGTGCAGACTACCCCCAAGAACTAGGTTTCAATGCCAAAAGCAACAAAGGCAAGGGTAAAGCTGATAACAACAAAGATGGAGACGACAATGCTGACCCTAGCTTTCAATAGTCCAAGGGCCAAGTTGCAGTAATCTTTGCTGGGCTACCGACTTCTTCAAACAAGCGTGCAGGGAAGTTGGCTCTTTGGGACATCATGGTAGGAGAACCCTCAACATAAAAATATCTTAATTGGTCTGAGTACCCAACCAAGTTTTCCAAAAAAGATCAATGGAGGAGCGTGACTAATGCCGACCACTATCCACTCGTCTTAGGTCCAACAATAGCTGACATGATAGTCCCCAAGGTCTTGATCGATGGCGGCGCAGGATTGAATATATATTTGTAGATACGCTGAAGAAGACATGTTTGGACTTTACCAACCTACTCACCCCCACTGACGTCCCTTTCTATGGGATAGTACCCAGCAAAGTTGCTTTGCCATTCGGACAGATCACGCTCTCAGTAACGTTTGGCAACCCAAACAATTTCTGAACAGAGTTCATCAAGTTCGAGGTGGCTAATTTCGAATCATCATTCCATGCTATCTTTGGTCGACCTGCTTTGGCCAAGTTTAAGGCCGTACCACATTACCCATACCTCTTTCTCAAGATGTTGGGTCCCAACGGTGTACTCTCCTTTTGAGGTGACCTCAAGCGCTCATATAACTGCGATATGGAGCCATCCAGATTGTAGCCAGAACACAACAAGTCTATGAAGCATAGGAGATTGCCAATATTGCACAGCAGACTAAGCTAGAAGACATGGAGATTCTGACTAAGAAGGTAGGAATCATTGCCCCATCCTCTAAGATGGATACCATCAAGATTGATCTGGGTACTGGTGATCCCTCTAAGACAGCTATCATCAACGCCCACCTCTCTAAAGAATAGGAACTCATGCTCACCAACTTTCTTAGGGAAAACAAGGATATCTTTGTATAGAAGCCGGCAGATATGTCGAGTGTTCCAAGAAAGTTGGCTGAACACAAATGGGATTTAAATCCTGGCTCAAAGCTAGTTAAGCAACGTCTATGATGATTCTCACCTGATAAAAGTGGCAATCAAGAAGGAAATCACCAAGCTATTGGTAGCCGGGTTCATGAGGGAAATTATTTACCCTAACTAGCTAGCCAATCCAATACTCGTCTAAAAAAAGAACTCGAAAGAGTGGCGCATGTGCATCAACTACACTGATCTCAACAAGCACTACTCAAAGGATCCCTTTGGCTTACCTCGCATTGATCAGATTGTAGACACCATGGCTAGATCAGCCATTTTATCCTTTCTTGATTGCTACTCGGGTTACCATTAGATTGCCCTCTGTAAAGAAGATCAGAGCAAGACATCCTTCATCACTCCGTTTGGTGCCTACTATTACACGACCATGTCCTTTAGGTTAAACAACGCTGGGGCAACCTATCAGCGGGCTATCCAGGCATGCCTAAGCGAACAGATCAGTCATAATATATAAACCTACATGGATGATGTCATCATCAAGACCAAGGATCCCTCTACTCTGATCGTAGACCTGAAGCAAACTTTTGACAATCTTCATGAGTATAAGTGGAAGCTTAACCCAACCAAGTGTGTGTTTGGAGTTCCTTCCGGACAACTTTTGGGTTTCCTTGTGAGCCATCGGGGTATCAAAGCTAGCATGAAATAGATTCGAGCAATCACTCAAATGACTCAACCTCACTATGTCAAAGATGTTTAGAAACTGACAGGGTGCGTGGCAGCCCTCAATCGTTTTATCTCGCAACTCGAGGAGAAAGGTTTGCCCTTCTTTAAGTTACTAAAAAAGAAGGGCAAGTTTGAGTGGACAACCGAAGCTGGCAAAGCCTTCTAGAAGCTCAAAGAATACTTGTCCACCTCTCTAATTCTTACTCCACTCAAGAAGCACGAACCACTCTTACTTTACATAGCAGCTACTACTACGGTAGTCAGCATGACAATAGTCATGGAGCAGGCTGAAGAAGGGCACTTATATAAGGCACAACAACCTATCTAGTATATTAGCGAGGTGCTGTGAGAATCCAAGGTCTAGTACCCACACGTGCAAAAACTCCTCTATGCCCTCTTGATCACTTCATGCAAGCTACGCCACTACTTTGACGAACATAAGGTAACAGTGGTATCCGACTTCCCACTTGGCGATGTCTTACGCAATCGTGATGCAACAGGACGCATATCCAAGTGGTCAGTTGAACTCAAAGCTTAGAACATTGACTTCGTCTCCCGCAAGGCTATCAAATCTCAAGTCTTCGCTGATTTCATAGCCAAGTGGACTAAAGCCCAGCAGCCCACTCCAACAATTATTCTTGACCATTGGAAAATGTATTTCGATAGTTCTCTCAAGCTAAGAGGTGCAGGCATTGGCGTTCTCTTCATATCTCTAGATGGAAAGCAGCTTAAATATGTCCAACAAATACTTTGGCCTGCTACCAACAATGAAGCCGAGTATGAGGCCCTCCTTCATAGCCTCTGGGTGCAGTCTCACTTGGCATCAGGTGTTTACTTGTCTATGGTGGATCCTCGGTGGTCATCGACTAGGTTAATAAGGATTAGGACTGCATCAAGGAAACCATGGACGCTTACTACGCAGAAGTCCATAAACTTGAGAAACACTTCCAAGGTCTAGAAATCCTCCATGTTATGCGAGATCTGAATGTTGCAGCTGATGTTTTGGCCAAATTGGGATCAGACAGAGCCTAGGTACCCCCTGATGTGTTTGTTTAGGAACTCCAAGTCCCTTCAATCAAGTAAGAGGCCTCCACAGCCACCAGTACTTTAACTCCTGATATCCAGGTACTAGTGGTCAACCTGGCATGGACGCAAGTATTTATTGATTACATCTGAGATCACAAGTTGTCCGACAACAAAGTAGAAGCAGAGCAGATCACACGCAGAAGTAAGAATTACATCCTAGTCAGAGATAGGCTTGACCAATGGGGCACATCATATGGTGTTCTCCTCAAATGCATTACACATGAAGAAGGGCAACAGATCTAGGAGGAAATCCACTCTAGGTGCTATGGTAATCATGTAGCTTCTAGGACTTTAGTCGGCAAGGCTTTTAGATCTAGGTACTACTGGCCTACTGCACTGAAAGACGTAGAAGAGCTAGTACGACACTGCAAGGACTATCAATTCTTCACCAAATAAGCCCATGTCCTAGCTCACAACATTATCTACATCCCTCCATCATGGCCTTTTTCATGTTGGGGGCTCGACATGGTTGGACCCCTCAAACGAGCACCAGGTGGTTTCGAGTATATCTACATGGCTATTGATAAGTTTACCAAGTGGATAGAGTACAAGCCACTCATCAAGTTCAACACTACAAAGGCAGTTGAGTTCATGCAGGACATTTGTAAGGTTGAGATGGCAGACTAGAGGGGGGGTGAATAGTCCTTTCTAAAATTAATCATGTCGGCTAACCGAAACAAGTGCGGAATTAAAACTATCGGTCTAGCCAAGACTACACCCCTCTATCTATGTTCTCTAGCACCTTCCAAAGATACTAATTAAGCAACAAAGGTGCTGGGCTAGCTAGATCTCACCTAACCAATTCTTGAAGCAAGGTCACACAAACCTATGCCACTAGTACTTTAAGCAACAAGGGAGCTCCTACACATGCTAGTAAGCAAAAGCACAAAGCCACCTAATGCTCACTAACAATGCTCAATAACAAGGCAACCAATGCCAAAGTTAGAGAGCGCAAATACTTAGCTACACAAACTAAGTAATGTGACTAACAAGGTTACACAAACCAAATTAGCCACGCAAGGGAGCCACTTCTATGCTACACAAGCAAGAAGGTAACTAGTGAGCTACACAAGCTTAACTAAATACAAGAGCAACTACACAAGCACAATGTATATGAATGTAACTACAAGCTTGTGTAACAAGGATGCAAACCAACGGGAAGAACAAGGTTGACACGGTGAATTTTCTCCCGAGGTTCACGTGCTTGCCAACACGCTAGTCCCCGTTGTGTCGACCACTCACTTGGTGGTTCGGTGGCTAATTGGCATCACCCGCCAAGCCCGCATGTCGGGCACCGCAAGAACCTACCCCAAAAGTGAGGGTAGCTCAATGACACGCTTTACTAAAGTTGCTCTTCATGGCTCCCATGGGGCGAGCACAATGCCCCTCACAAAGCTCTTCTCTGGAGCACCGCACAAGCTTCTTGCGGGCTTCAACGGAGACCACCACCAAGCCATCTAGGAGGTGGCAACCTCCAAGAGTAATAAGCACCACTGGCTTGCAACTCGATCACCTAGTGCCACTCGATGCAACCTCACGATGCAATCGCACTAGAATCACTCTCTCACACAATCGAATGATCACTATCAAGCATATGTGAGATGAAGGGCTCCTAAGCACTCACAAGCATGGACACAAAGCCCCCTGAGGTGCTCAGCTCTAGCCATGGCCAAGGCCACCTTCTATTTATAGCCCCATGGGCTAAACTAGCCATTACCCCTTCACTGGGCAAAACTCGAGACGACCGGACGCTCCGGTCGTATCGACCGAACGTAGGACCTTAGCGTTTGGTCAACGGATGCTCACCACATGTCGCCTCCATTCAACCTCAGTCACTTGATCCCAACGGTGAAGTGATGACTGGATGTAGCTGCACAAACTGACCAGACACAACAACCCCATCGTCCGGTCATTTCTAGTAAGGTACCAATCGTGACCAGACACGTCCGGTCGGTCATGATCAGACACAGCATCAGTGTCTGGTCCTTCTCCAACTTTTCTGTGTCGCCTACATCACCATATGTTAGCCTGACCAAATGTGCCCTGCCAGTGTCCGGTCACTTCTAGCGCCAGTGTCCGGTCGAAGACCGACGCCTGCACGCTCTCTGCCACTACTGACCGGATGCAGGACCCCAGCATCCGATCACTGTGCCACCAGCGTCTAATCACTCTGTGAACCCCTATCTTTTCTACATAGGGCACCGGTGGCACCGTTGGACTGTTCGCACTCTATGGGTGGACACTCCGCCGGTGGAGTTTCAAACCCTTCTCGCCTCCATTTCATCGCCGAGTTGATCCACATCAACTCCAACTTCATCTCCTTTGTAAATGTGCCAACACCACCAAGTGTACACCATCATGTGTATGTGTGTTAGCATTTTCATAATCATTTTCCAAAGGATTAGCCACTCAACTTGCCACGCCACTCGATCCTAGCGATGATGCAAAGTTAGATCACTCGAGTGGCACTAGATGACTGATATGCAAACAAGTTTGCCCCTCTTGATAGTATGGCCATCTATCCTAAACTCGGTCATCAACTTCTCTAACACCTATGACCAGTGAAATGAAATGCCCTAGGTTATACCTTTGCCTTGCGCATTCCATTCCATCTCCTCTAATGTCGATGCAACACATGCACCAACATGATCAACAATGATATGATCCACTTCATATCTATTTACACTAGAATTTGGAAGAAGAATCTCAGAAGCTCGAGAGCTCCCAAGATCATGACAGTTGGGGATCAGTTGCGTGCAGATCGAAACCAGCTGATTTGGATGCAACGCTAGAATTGGCTTTCTTCAGATAGCGCCAGCAGATAACGATAGAGGCTATGATTGGCACTGAGACGAGACATGCTGGACTCTACAAAAAGGGAAAGATTAGAGTCCAAGTTATCTTAAATTAGGAATGTTTTCATTATGCCAAAGATTGTATTGAGTCATACTCGAGTAGGGTTTGTTTTTAGACTCCGGGTATAAATACCAAACCCCGGCTATTGTAAAGGACATCAACCAATCAAGTACAAGTCAATTACTTTTTTTGGCTTTGGCCACCCCTTAGGAGTAGGAGTAGAGTAGATCTCGGCGAGTTCTTCAGAAAGTACGGCTGCATCGATCCGGTTGACCTCCACTACTTGTCTGTAAGTACCGTCATGGTTTATACCTCTGTTCGTATGGCTGCATTGATCCGGTCGACTCCCACTATGACTCTGGTATAGGCTAGTTATCGACTCTTGTCTAATTCAAGTATGTCCTGTGTGATTCTGCCTCACACCCCACTACTTGAATTAGATCAAGGTCAAGTTATTGGCTCTACCTTAGTATGGCGATCTTTGGTAGATTCATTAAGTTACCGATATTGCTTATTGCTTCCATTGTTTATCTAATTACAGCAATATCACTCTGCCCAATCGAGATTGAGCTGGATCGGCCTTATATCTTGTTTAACTCATCATTTGCTAATCTAAAACTAATCTAATCTACATCTTAAATGATGAGTTATGTTTTTATCGGCTGTTTTGTGTCAATCTTAATCGTGCATAGCATGTGGTTAAGGCATGTTTGATCTTGAGTAGATCTATTAGTGTCATCATGGCCTGTGGGATTCTGCCTCTCACCCCACTGTTGGCACCGTGGAGTGGGGATCATTGGTTAGTAGACCTGTTCCTAAGGAGGCATGACCTTAACTGTGCGCTATGCCTAAATCGGCTATTTAGCCGATATCGAATGCTTTCATGAACTGTTCACATTATGAGATCATTGAAGTAGAGATAAGTTGAAAGATATGTTAGCCCCATGATCTTGTTATTGTATTACGACCTGCATGATTCTACCTCATGCCCCACTGATATTAGTAATGAGTTAGGATCGTCGAGTCTATTTTGTTTCTATGGCCAGCATGATTCTGCCTCATGCCCCACTGGTCATGGTGATAGGTGAGATCTAACATGTTCATTAGATTTATCTTTATTAAATGGTTAAGTGATATTGAATTGTTTCTTTATATAAAGAGGAGTTCGGTTACTAATAATCATTGGCTCAGTACAAACCGATCACTGTTGATATTTTATTGCTATTGATTAATATTTTCTTAAATAATTTTTATCCTGAATAACAACTGATTCTTCTTATACAACCCCATGAGCTTTAACCGATTCATTCTTGCAAATATGCTAGGATCGACTATTTAGTCGATCTCCTCTCATATCGGCTCTTAGAGCCGCACATTCGGGACTGTCTGGCAAAACCGACACGTTCTGCCCTTAATTACTGATGAGCTTTCTCTCCTTGTCAATAGCACGGTCAAATTGACTGGCACGTCTTGAGAGGATTGCATAGGATCGACCACCCTTGCGCTGAAGCTAGGCGGATCTGCTCCATCGAGCGGACCCTTCCAGCTTGCTGCGTGTGTCCTCGGCATAGAGATGAAAATTTTGTGTCGACACATGTTTCTGGCACGCTCGGTGAGACCCCACAATCGTCATGGCGGTTCACAACAATGACATCATCCTTATGGTATATTATGAAGACCTACCTGATGAAGATAAGGATACCATCAACAAAGCTACAGAAGAATTTCAGAAGAAGTGTTTGTTGTCCTACACCAAAACATGTGACAGCACAATTATTTTTTAGAAATTTCCACTACCAAGAGTTCTACTACATGGGCAGATAGATACGGTCAAAGCTAAAGACAGGCGTTTCTTTATGGAAGCCATAGACAAGTCTGTTCGTGATGCCATATCAAGCCACAATGAAGCTTTCATTGACGCATTTCACAATGCCATGAAAGAGGTGATTCATGGAATTCTAGTTGGTTAGGTTGGATCGACTTGTTATAATATTCCAGATCTGTCGATTCAAGGGACTAATCAAGTCAGTACCAGCCATCAAGAAGCAGCACCAGTTGGTAATGGTGACGTCCAAACACTTCAAGGTTCATCTGAACAAACTCCAGGTACTGCTATAAATCAGATACAGTATAGTCCTAGACCATCAGTACAGCATGTGCAGCAGCCAGCAGGGCAAAGTCAAAACCAAATGATCAATTTTGGCACATCAGGCCACATACCGTCATCGGCTTAGAAGATAGCACCATCAATTGAGAGGATCCATAGAGATATAGATCCTTATGTCTATAATCAGAGACTTCAAGCAGCAAGCCAGTAAAGGACCCAATAGATTGAGATTCCATAAGGCTATCACTATGGCATGGATTATAACACCCTCCACATGATACCGAATCCAGGATATCAAGGCACGTGAGATTTCAATCCACAGATGGGTCAGCAAGTACCAAGAAATCCAAATCCATAGGCTGACGAGTTGCTGCTCAAGGTGACCGAGATGATGAAGAATTAGTTCGGTCTGAAGCCAAAAGGAATGACTTTTTCGTACAAACACCCATATCTAGAATGGTATGATTTGGTCGCTCTTCCTGCAAATCACAGGCTCCTAGAGTTTGCCAAGTTCACTAGTCAAGATGGTACAAGCATAATAGAACATGTCAGTCGGTATCTTACACAATTGGGCGAAGCATCAGTTGAGGATGCCCATCAAGTTTGTTTCTTCTCCTTGTCCCTGTTAGGGCCAGCTTTCACTTTGTTCTCGTCATTACCAGTCAACTCCATTGCCAATTGGGCCGACCTAGAGAAGAAGTTTCATACATATTTTTACACTAGGACTAGAGAGAAGAAAATAACCAATTTGACAACCATGAGACAGAGGACTAATGAATCAGGCACTGAGTTTCTTTAGAGATTCTAAGAGACTAAGAATCTGTGTTTCTCATTGAGCTTGGCCGATGATTAGCTAGCTGCTTTAGCCATCCAAGGAATGCTACCAATGTGGAAGGAAAAGCTGCTAGGACAAGAGTTTGACAACTTGGGACAATTGGCTCAATGGGTAGCAGCGCTCAATAGCCAATTCTAGAGTATGCACAGAGATACCCAATTTTAGAAGAGCACCACAGTAGCCGAAGCTTATGATCCATACTCAATTGAAGACAGCTATGAAGAAGAAGAAGAGGAGGTTGCTGTAGCTGAATGGAATTAGGGCAAGAAGACAGTAATGGTGTCAAATCCTTGGGGAGGAGGAGTTAAGGAGAGCTATGACTTTGATGTCACGAAATCGGACAAGCTTTTTGACTTCTTACTTGAGAAGGGCCAGATCAAATTGCCGAACAATCATGTTATGTTGTCCCCTGAACAGTTGAAGAATAAGAAGTTCTGCAAGTTTCATAATGCTACTTCTCATTCCACCAATGAATGCAGAATTTTCTAGCAGCACATACAGAGAGCTATTCAGCAAGGGAGGCTCAAGTTTGATACGCCTTGAAAGATGAAAGTTGATGATGATCCTTTCCCAGGAGATCAAAATATGATTGATGTTGGGATATTCAAAGGAAAGACTAAGGTTTTAACATCGGCTAAATCAAGAGAAGCTAGAATAGTTGATCCCAAGATGCAGATATCGGCTGATGAATGCAGAGAGATTAGACGACGCCGTGATCAGCAGAAGAGCCGATATGAGCAAGGGGAAACATCAAAGAGTGGAGCGACGAAGCCGCAAGTTACATCTCGGATCCTATTGAATAAGTGGCAGCTACAGAAGGAAAAGGATTATCAGCGATGGTTAGAGGATCAAGAATACCAGTGTCAACTAGAAGAAGAAAGGTATGAAAGGAGGCAAGCCAAATTGCACTGGAATTGTCCTTTCTTCAGATACTGCTAGAACGAAGATTTGAAATTGCCTACCAGACATAACTGTCCAGAATGCAGCAATCAGTATTGGGGATTTAGGCAATCTCAAATCAACCGCCGGTCTATCCATGTCCAGGACTCACATCATCATAATAACATGGATCGATGCTCAAAAAATAAAAGTATTCATGATCGGCTGAGAAAAAGAGTTGTTGACCAAGACTAGGCTGATCATGAAGAAGGAAGCAACAAGAAAGAATACATTTGGCAGAAAGGCCAATGGTGCCCCAGAGGACTAACAAGGAGCCAGAAGAGAAGGGTGCAGTGCCTAAGGAATAAAGAAATGGAACAGGCTCAGGCATCCAGTAAAACTCAAGTATGGTGTGCCAAGCAAATAGCCAATAGAAAGCAACCATCGTCTAATATTCAAATGAACTTTTTGTTGCCATCAGAATTCAAAATCAATGGCGAAAGCCAACAGCCGATCCAAGCAGTCGTCTTTGAAAATTTGTTTAATGGATAATCCAATAGATGGTATAGATGGTAAACTAGGACATGACTTCACGTCGGCCGATGAATTGGAGGAAGTGGACATTGGTTCTGGAGACAGGCCTAGGCCGACGTACGTAAGTGCTAAATTGGATCCAGAGTATAAGCGAGAATTAATTGATTTACTAAAAGAATTTAAAGACTGCTTTGCTGGGGAATACTACGAGATGCCTGGTTTAGACCGGTCAATTGTTGAACATCGGTTGCCAATCAAACCTGAATATCGGCCCTTTAAGCATGCTCTAAGGAGATTCAATCTGAACGTACTTGATGATATTAAAAAGGAGACTGAAAGGCTACTGGAGGCAAAGTTTATCCGACCATGCCGATATGCAGAATGGATATCGAATATTGTCCCTATATACAAGAAGAATGGAAAACTAAGGGTTTGCATTGACTTGAAGGATCTGAATAAAGCCACACCCATGGATGGTTATCTGATGCCGATAGCCGATATGTTAGTAGATGCAGCAGCCGGGCATAAGGTTATTAGCTTCATGGACGGCAACGTAGGGTATAACCAAATTTTCATGGTTAAGGAGGACATAGCGAAGACTGCTTTCAGGTGCCCTGGCGCAATCGGCTTGTTCGAGTGGGTTGTGATGACCTTCAGTCTAAAGAATGCTGGTGCCACCTATTAAAGGGCAATGAATTATATCTTTCATAAGTTGATTAGCAGGATTGATGAGATCTACATTGATGATGTGATGGTAAAATCAGAAGGATACGAAGAGCATCTGGCTGATTTGCGGGAGACTCTGGAATGCACGAGAAAACATGGTCTGAAGATGAATCCTAATAAGTGTGCTTTTGGAGTATCAGCTGGACAGTTCTTGGGTTTTATGGTCCACGAGAGAGGAATCAAAGTTGGTCAGAAGAGCATAAAAGCAATTGATGACATAGTACCCCGACTACTAAGACAGAGTTGTAATCTTTGCTTGGCAAAATTAATTTCATCAGAAGGTTTATTTCAAATTTGTCGAAAAGGGTTCTGCCGTTTTCTCCCTTATTGAAATTAAAAAATAATCAAGAATTTCGATGGGGTGACATGCAGCAGAAGGCGTTTGAGGAGATAAAAGAATATATGAAGCGTCCACCCGTGCTGGTCCCTCCTCAGCAAGGTAAGCCTTTCAGGTTGTACATATCAGCCGATGACAAAACAATTAGATCGGCCCTAATACAAGAATTTGAAGGAAAAGAGCGAGTGGTTTTCTATCTAAGTAGGAGGCTTTTAGATCCAGAAACAAGATATTCTCTCACCGAACATTACTTATTATCGGCCGAGTGCATGGTTGTTACTAAGGCTGATATGATCAAGCACATGTTGTCAATGTTGATACTAAATGGGAGAGTAGGAAAATGGATTCTCGCGTTATCAAAGTTTGACTTGAGGTACGAATTGGCTAAAGCAGTTAAAGGGTAGGTAATAGCTAATTTCGTCACCCAACATCATAAGCCAAGCATGAATCATGTAGAGCCGGTGCCCTGGACGTTATTCTTCGATGGGTCATCATGTAAACAAGGTGGTGGCATTGGTATTGTTATTATTTCGCGTCGGGGGGGGGGCAAATTTTGAGTTTGCTTTTTCAACCAAACAAGTGGTTACCAACAATCAAGCAGAATATGAGGCTGTTCTCAAAGGGATTCAACTTCTTCATGAGCTAAAGGCCAAAGCAATTGAAATATTTGGAGACTCATAGTTAATTATTAATCAGTTGATCAGCCTGTATGAGTGCAAAGAGGATACTCTAAGAAGATATTATGAGCCAAAGGTTGCTCAGGGAATTTCCTCATGTCTCATTTCAACACATTCTGAGGGCGCAGAATCAGGAAGCTAACCATTTGGCTCAAAGTGCCTCAGGGTATCGAGTGATTCAAGAAATCTAGAGTAATGAAGCCTCAGATAATGATTGGAGAATTGTGATAGTCGACTACCTTAGAAATCCATCACAAAAAGTTACCAGAAAGCTAAGGTATAAATCGACTAAGTATGTTTTACTGGATGATCAACTGTATTACAAAACAATCGATGGGGCATTACTCAAATGCCTAAATCAAGAAGAAGCCAAGGTTTTGATGGGCGAAGTGCATGAAGGGTGTTGACAGAATATGCTCGGTAATCCACTGAGTGGTATCCCAAGATGGTAGATTTGTCGGTGGAGGTACGCGTGATCAGGAACCGGATGGTGACACAAGGCACAGAGACAGCGATTTAGATAGGTTTGGGCCGTCTGATCAACGTAATACCCTACGTCCTGTGTCTTTAGTGTATTGTATTGATCTGGACAACCAAGTAGCTTATTGGCTAGGGGACCCCTACCTCTCCTTATATACTCTGGAGGGGCAGGGTTACAAGTAAAGCAGCCTATTTAGTACTATACAATGTCTTGCGGTGCACGCCAAGCAGCGCCGTGTATGCCTTGATCTTGTGGGCCGGGCCACCTTCGATGGTGCGGCCCATGTCTTGGGGGCCATACCCCCATAGCTAATCCTCGAGCCTGACAGTAGGTGACATAGTCACATGGTGCTAGGGTCAAAAGGTAGAAGACCAACCAAGCAAGCAGCCAGTCCCCGGGCGTAGCCTCGAGATAAGAACAAGCACATTCACCGCAAGGTGAAGTGTGCCCACTTAGTCCCCGAGCCTGTTGGAAGATGAAGAATGAATCTTGTAGCAGGGTTAAAGAAAAAGAAAGCTTGCCGACATCGTCTGACATGCGCGTATCAAGACCCTAGACGCGCCGCCCAAGATTAGCACCCTAATCTGAATAGCATGGAGCAGCTTGATAGCCCACCGATGAGGCATAGCAAGATCTTAGCACCGAGGAGTCCCTGGCGTAGTTGGCGATGACCGAGCACTGAGGAATCCCTAGCATAGGCGGTGATGTCTGAGCACCGAGGAATCCCTGGCAAAGCTGGTGAGGTGCGAGCACCGAGGAGCGAGGAGTCCCGGCGTTGCTGGCGATGACCAAGCACCAAGGAGTGAGGAGTCCCCAGCGTAGGCGGCGATGTCTGAGCACCGAGGAGCAAGGAGCCCCCGGTGTCACTGGCGATGACTGAGCACCGAGGAGCAAGGAGTCCCCGGCGTCGTTGGTGATGTCCGAGCACCGAGGAGCAAAGAGTCCTCAATGTCGCTGGCGATGTCCGAGCACCGAGGAGCGAGGAGTTCCCGACATCACTGGCGATGACTGAGCACCAAGGAGTGAGGATTCCTCGGCGTCGCTGGTGATGACCGAGCACCGAGGAGCGAGGAGTCCTGGCATCACTGGCGATGACTGAGCGCCGAGGAGCGAGGAGCCCCCGGCATCGCTGGCGATGATCAAGCACCGAGGAGCAAGGAGTCCTCGACATTGCTGGCGATGACCGAGCATCGAGGAGCGAGGAGTCCCCGGCGTCGCTAGCGATGTCCGAGCACCGAGGAGCGAGGAGTCTCCGGTGTTGCTGGTGATGACCAAGCATCGAGGAGCGAGGAGTCCCCGGCGTCATTGGTGATGACCGAGCACCGAGGAGTGAGGAGTCCCCAGCGTCGCTGGCGATGACCAAGCACTGAGGAGTCCCCGACGTCGCTGGCAATGTCCGAGCACCAAGGAGCGAGGAGTCCCTGGCATCGCTGGCAATGTCTGAGCAACGAGGAGCAAGGAGTCTCCGACGTCACTGGCAATGTCCAAGCACCGAGGAGCGAGGAGTCCTTAGCGTCGCTGGTGATGTCTGAGCACCGAGGAGTCCCCGGTATCGCTGGCGATGACCGAGCACCGAGGAGCGAGGAGTCCCTGATGTTGCTCGTGATGTCCGAGCACAGAGGAGCGAGGAGTCCCCGGCGTCGCTGGCAATGTCTGAGCACCGAGGAGCGAGGAGCCCCCGACGTTTGCTGGGATGTCTAAGCACCGAGGAGCGAGGAGTCCCCAGTGTTGGCGGTGACTGTCCGAGCATCGAGGAGCGAGGAGTCCCCGGCGTCGCCAGCGATGACCGAGCACCGAGGAGTCCCGGTGTAGGTGGTGATGTTCGAGCACCGAGGAGCGAGGAGTGCCCGATGTCACTGGCGATGTCCGAGCACCGAGGAGCGAGGAGTCCCTGGCATCGTGGGTGATGACCGAGCACCAAGGAGCGAGGAGTCCTCGGTGTAGGCGGCGATGTTCAAGCACCGAGGAGTGAGGAGTCCTCGGCGTCGCTGGCAATGACCGAGCACTGAGGAGCGAGGAGTCCCCGGTGTCGCTGGCAATGACCGAGCACCAAAGAGCATGGAGTCCCCGGTGTAGGCGGCGATGTCCGAGCACCGAGGAGTGAGGAGCCCTCGGCATCGCTGGCGATGACCGAGCACCGAGGAGCGAGGAGTCCCCAACATGGCTGGCGATGACCGAGCACCGAGGAGTCCCCGGTGTAGGCGGCGATTGTCCGAGCACTGAGGAGCGAGGAGTCCTCGACATCGCTGGTGATGACTGAGCACTGAGGAGTGAGGAGTCCCCAGAGTCACTGGCGATGACCAAGCACCGAGGAGCAAGAAGTCCCCGGTGTAGGCTGCGATGTCCGAGCACTGAGGAGTGAGGAGTCCCCGGTGTCGCTGGCGGTGACCGAGCACCAAGGAGTGAGGAGTCCTTGATGTAGGTGGCGATGTCTGAGCACCGAGGAGCGAGGAGTCCCTAGCGTCGCTGGTGATGACCGAGCACCAAGGAGCGAGGAGTCCCCAGCATCGCTGGCGATGACCGAGCACCGAGGAGAGAGGAGTCCCCGGCGTAGGCGGCGATGTCTGAGCACCGAGGAGCGAGGAGTCCCCGGCGTAGGTGGTGATGTCCGAGCATCGAGGAGCGAGGAGTCCCCGGCATCGCTGGCGATGATCGAGCACCGAGGAATGAGGAGTCCCTGAGGTCGCTGGCGATGACCAAGCACCGAGGAGCGAGAAGTCCCCGGCGTAGGCGGCGATGTCCGAGCACCGAGGAGCGAGGAGTCCCCGACATCGCTAGCGATGACCGAGCACCGAGGAGCAAGGAGTCCCTAGCATCGCTGGCGATGACCAAACAGCAAGGAGCGAGATGTCCCCGGCGTCGCTGGCGATGATCGAGCACCGAGGAGCGAGGAGTCCCCGACATCGCTGGTGATGTCCGAGCACCGTGGAGCGAGGAATCCCTGATGTCGCTGGCGATGACCGAGCACCGAGGAGTCCCCAGCGTAGGCAGCGATGTTCAAGCACCAAGGAGTCCCTAGCGTAGCTGGCGACGTTCGTGCAGTGAAGTGTGCCCACTTAGTCCTCGAGCATGAAGAATCCGAGCGCTGAGGAGTAACCGACGTAGCTGGTGATGAAGCACGAGCGGCGAACAGTCTGGTCAACTGGTCGATGGCAAAGTGAGCATTGAGTAGAAGCGATCGCCGAATAGTCTGATCAACTAGTCGGCGATGGAGTCCATGAACCAAGCGGTTTGACTAGTTGATCGGTTGAGAAGTCCGAGCACCAAGTGACCCAATCACCTAGACGATGATCCTGCAATACAAACATGTAGAATGGGTAGTACATGTTGTAAAAATAAATGAACTCTGGAGAAAAATTAACAATGGTGATGAAATGGCGTATGCAGTTCGGCGATTAGTTGGTGTAAAGATGTATTTATATTTAATATAAACCGCCTGAACAGTTAGTGTGTAGCTGAGTCTCCAGCCCTAGCTAGCCCGTTAATCATAACACAGAGCGCGGAGCTTGTGCACGTGTAGGAGGAACAAGCGTCGCTAAGGAGCCACTGCCGACCACCCATAACGCAGAGGGCAGGCACTCGTGCAGTGTAGGGAGGAGCCAGAGACAGGGCCATCTCTGGAGGCGTCCAAGCATCAACAGGACTATTCGTGGGTTCAGAAAATTGTTTGGAGAGCAAATATGGAGAAAACAGTTCAGAGAAACATTATGGCGAGATACGAAGATCAGAGAATATTTAGAAGAATATTAAAGCATGACTTAGCTTTAGACGGAGCATCTAGTCAGTGACGTATGGTGTTATCTGGTTGGCATTGACGTCGAGCACCTAGCGGGCGGTGAGTTGTCAGTGAAGATGACCTCGGAGGTGATTCCGAGATCGGATCTACTGTCATGAGGGCTAGTGTAGCCAGCGATGAATCATCATCGTGGACCAGCATGGATCTCCATGAGATTGATGATGAGAACACATTGTTAATTTGAGGTCCATCTGGCTTGCCATGGGATCAAGCGCACACACCTACCTAGCATGCCAATTATCGATAGAATATGCTCGATAGTCCACCAAGGAGTATCCCACGATGGTAGATTTGTCGGTGGAGGTGCGCGTGATCAGGAACCGGATGGTGACACAAGGCGTAGAGACAGCGATTTAGACAGGTTTGGGCCGTCTGATCGACATAATACCCTATGTCCTGTGTCTTTGGTGTATTATATTGATCTGGATGACCAAGTAGCTTATCTGCTCGGTAGTTGGATAGACTCTGATCAGTCCGATCGATGGAAGCGATTAGATCGACATTATCGATCTGCCTCCTCAAATAACTAGGGAGCTAGCGATGAATAAGTGTTGAGGATGATCTCAATGGCTGAGCCGGGTTGACCCTGTGCTCTAGAACGATGGGGACATCTGGGAGTGGCACCTTCCCGGTGATGAAGGCGCTGGCGTGATGATGCGGGCTCATTAAGACCCTCCTCAGTAGGTCTCTTGCTGTTCTCCATGATCTCAAACCTACAGAAGAGCAGGGACTATACTAAGGACGTAGAAGGTTTGAGACAAGACAGGTAGCGTTATGAGCCCCAGCCGTGGTCCGTATATATAGCCCGAGGAGGCAAGGAGATGGATTTCACCGTGGATGTGAAAACTGAAAACAGATACGGAAACGGATCGGCATTCTGGGATTTTAGGGGATATATAATGAAGAGATAACAGATTTGGGCTTATTGCTTCCCCAGATTATGAAACGTTGTGGGATGAGTACAAAGGATCTACATTGACCAGAAATTAACCCCCCAAGACTTCTTTGGATTGAAGGGAGTTCGGGTCCCCATGAGGCCGAAGGTTATCATGAATTAAGTCACATCGGCTAGTTAGCAAACTTATGTCAGAAGAAAGGAAAAGGCCACCCGCTTAACAGACGCCTAACTAGTTTCTCGGTGACTGGGAATTGTGGGAAAGAAGCCTGTGGCTCTCCCAGTGGGCGTTTGATGAAACAAACAAGGGAAAAGTGTCCACACATTCTAGCCCTTGCAAACACTAGAATAGCTCTATGAGCCTGGTGAGAAGACGCAGGCGACATCATAAGACTTCTTCTAGCCGTAGCAACTGATTCTCTTGCTCGACAAGGTGCTAGAATAAGCGACACAATCACCCTATGCACAAGAATTCTTCTAACCACTCAAGATCTTCATAGCAAAGAAATGAACCATGGAGGGTTCGGTGAAGTCAGAGCTCGAGAGGGCAGGAAGAAGAGAAACATAGCTGAATAGTTGAGTTGCTCTCGCCGGGGTCTGATAGGCATTTTATAGCTAGCCCGGGAAGATGAATCCAAGTGCTCGTGAAACAGTGATGCTCTTGTCAAAAGTTTTGAGGCATGGGCTCATGAATGGACGCAAGCGGCGACAAACAGTGGGCCCCGGATCAAGGTTCTCTACCCATGACTATGGATCAATCAGGGATGCAGACACGATAATTTTGGAATAAAATTACTTTTATCCCAAAATTGGGGGGCATGTGTTTACACTAGAATTTGGAAGAAGGATCTCAGAAGCTCGGGAGCTCCCAAGATCATGACAGTAGGGGATCAGTTGCATGTAGATCAAAACCAGCTGATTCGGATGCAATGCTAGAATTAGCTTTCTTCAGATAGCGCCAGCAGATAATGACGGAGGCTATGATCGGCGTTGAGACGAGACATGCTGGACTCTACAAAAAGGGAAAGATTAAAGTCCAAGTTATCTTAAATTAGGAATGTTTTCATTATGCCAAAGATTGTATTAAGTCATACTCGAGTAGGGTTCATTTTAGGGCCCAGGTATAAATACCAAACCTCGGCTATTGTAAAAGGAATCAATCAATCAATACAAGTCAATTATTTTTTTGGCTCCAGCCACCCCTTAGGAGTAGGAGTAGAGTAGATCTTGGTGAGTTCTTCGGCAAGTACAGCTGCATCGATCCAGTCGACCTCCACTGCTTGTTGTAAGTACCGTCATGGTTTATACCTCTATTCGTATGGCTGCATCGATCCGGTCGACCCCCACTATGGCTCTGGTATAAGCTAGTTATCGACTCTTGCCTAATTCAAGTATGGCCTGTGTGATTCTGCCTTACACCCCACTGCTTGAATTGGATCGAGGTCAAGTTATCGGCTCTATCTTAGAGTGGCAGTCTTTGGTAGATTCATTAAGTTACCGATATTACTTATTGCTTTCATTGCTTATCTAATTGCATCAATATCACTCTACCCGATTGAGATTGATCTAGATTGGCCTTATATCTTGTTTAACTCATCATTTGCTAATCTAAAACTAATCTAATCTACATCTTAAGCGATGAGTTATGTTTTTATCGGCTATTTTGCGTCAATCTTAATTGTGCATAGTGTGCGGTTAAGGCATGCTCGATCTTGAGTAGATCTATCGGTTAGCGAGAACCATTTGATGGCCCGTCATCACGACCTGTGGGATTCTGCCTCTCACCCCACTGTTGGCACCATGGAGTGGGGATCGTTGGTTGATAGATCCGTTCCTAAGAAGACATGACCTTAACTGTGCGCTATGCATGAATCGGCTGTTTAGCCGATATCGAATACTTTCATGAACAGTTCACATCACGAGATCGTTGAAGTAGAGATAAGTTGAAAGATGCGTTAGCCCCATGATATTGTTATTGTATTACGGCTTGCATGATTCTACCTCATGCCCCACTGATATTAGTAATGAGTTAGGGTCGTCGAGTCTATTATTGTTTCTACGGCCTGCATGATTCTGCCTCATGCCCCACTAGTCATGGCGATAATGAGATCTAACATGTTCATTAGATTTATCTTTATTAAATGATTAAGTGATGTTGAATTGTTTCTTTATATAAAAAGGAGTTCAGTTTCTCATAATCATTGGCTCAGTATGGACCGATCATCATTGATATCTTATTGCCATTGATTAATATTCGTTTAAATGATGTTTATCCTGAATGATAACCAATTCTCTTCACATGACCCCATGAGCTCTAACTGACTTATTCTCATGAATATACTAGAATTGGCTATTTAGCCGATTTCCTTTCATATCGGCTCTCACAGCCGTACATTCGGGATTGTCTGGCAACACTAGTAAGTTCCGCCCTTAATTACTGATGAACTTTCTCTCCTTGTCAATTGCAGGGTCAAATTGACTGGCACACCTCAGGAGGATTGTGTAGGATCGGCCACCCCTGCACTGAAGCTAGGTGGATCTGCTCCATCGAGCAGACCCTTTCGGCTTGCTGCGTGTGTCCTCGGCATGGGACAAAATTCTGTGTCGACAACATGTGTGAGCTTTGCAACATCTCTAAGCCATTTTCACCTTCATGGCATATGTTGCTCACACATATGTTCCTATGGACTAATCACCTATGTATCTCACACTAGTAGAGAAACGACCTTTCATCCCATGGCCAAAAAGTATTTAGTCCTGGTTTAAAAATTGCAACCGTGGCTAAAGGGAGGACTAGACCTTTAGTCTCGGTTTGTAATATAAACTGGGACTAATTCTACCCTTTAGTCACGGTTGTAACGGTTACTGAGGTGTGTCAGAGGCATGTCAGTGCAAGAATCTTTAGTCCCGGTTTGAGACATAAACCCGGACTAAAAGTGTGACTTTTAGTCCCGGTTAGAGACACGAACCTGGACTAAAGGTACCTTTAGTCCCGGTTTATGTCTCAAACCCGGACTAAAGGTGTCTCCAAACTAAATTTAAAAGGAAAGCGCATCTTTTCTAAGTTAGATGTGTGGTGGTAGGTGAGATGGTAACGCGTGCAAGAGCTGAAGTGGGAGGTCATAGGTTCAAATCTCCACGCTGCAACTTTTTTACCCAATAAACACCTCTACTCCCGGTTGGAGGAACCGGGACTAAAAATCAAGACCTTTAGTCCCGATTGCATAGTCCCGGTTCCAAAACTGGGATTAAAGGGGTTGAGAACCGGGACTACAGCTAGGTTTTCTACTAGTGTCACATAAACACAATTAGTCCACCTAGGTTGTCACTCAATTACCAAAACCATACAAGGACCTTTCAATCTCCCTCTTTTTGGTAATTGATGACAACTCTACAAAGATATGGAAATTAAGCTCTTTTGGATTCATGTTGCTTGCCCAAGCAATTATACCATGTGAAAATGATTTTGGACAAGTACCACAAACCCGAGATGGTAGTATTAGCTCCTCCTACATATGTGCTAGAGTGTTTGATTTGAAGCTCGCACATATGCATAGATTAAAATTGTGGGAGAGTAATTACTACTAAATGATGCTAAGGTGTATAGAATAAACCTTTGAAGCGTGTACCAATCAGAGTTGCACCTTTAAGTTCATCCTTAGTACCATGGTTAGCTAGATATCACTTGGAAATAAAAGCACTAGATACCTTGTGAGATCAACATTAAAAGCAAGGTACTAGCTTTACTTGAAAAGCATACCAAGTGTCTAGCTATCATTCTATGCATGCTAGTTATCAAATCACCATTCAAGTTCTACAACTAGCATACACCACACAAGCATGCATATTGAATTTGAAAGCTTATGCAATGCAAGCAAGCATATGAATATGCACATATCAAATGCAATCAATCAAAGTTCATGAGCTTGCTCCCCCTACTTGTGTGCTTCTCTTTGTCCAAGAATTTTGATCCATCTCTTTTCTTCAATGTTGCTCCCACTTTGTCCATGTCCATGTCCAACCTCTACTTCTTTGAGCTTTTATATCTTATATCTCCCCTTGTACAATCTCAATCTCAAAGCTATCATATCTTTGTACAATCTCTCCCCCTTTGTCATCAATTTTCATAAAAGGTGTGCTTCTCATTGATGCAAAGGTATGCATTTGGGGTAGATGGTTGATGCTTGAATCTTGCATTTTTTTATGGACATCACTTGGTTGTTGGAATGACACCATTTGTAAATACCACTTGTATCTTGTGTAGGGCTTCTTGAGATACCACACATAAGATTTTTGATCTTGAGATCAATTTGTGGGACACCTCCCCCTATGTGATAGCATGGGTCATCCATTTGATACACTTGAGCTCTTGTAGGTGAAGGATGCATTTTTCATTTGATGATCACTTAAAGTTGAGGATCACTTGTGGAACCATCGTCTTGCATGATTGATACCATGTGTAGATATGATATCACTTGAAAGAATTTTCTAGTATGGAACCACTTGTTGGATGTATCAATAAAAATCATTTCTTGAACATTTGCTATCTTCATGAGTACCACTTATAGGATATTACTTGTGAGTTGATCTAGACATCATTTGTAGATTCTTGATGAAATGCTTGAGTCTAGATACCACTTGAAACAAACGAACTAGATATCCATTTGCATTGTTGTCTTGTGCTTATACTCTTATCACTATCATGAGCTTCTATGGTTAACTTGAACTAAATTGATTTGCCTAAGCTTTTAAGTCTGGTTTGAACCAATGACAAGCTTCTTCACACCTCTTGCAAGGGTTATCTTGCCAATGTTGTACTTGTCACTTGTTAGCAATTCAAATTAGATCAAGTACTTAGTTTTACTAGCTCATGAATAAATTCATATACTAACCACTAGATCAATTTATCATTCAAGCAATAGTGGTAGGCTATGAATTTAAACATTTCATTTGTTATGCATGATCCTATGAAGCATGTACTATATGCACTAACCGCATACTAGTAAGGGATGAAATGATCATGCACATTACAATGATACATTTGCTATGTTGGAGTAGAGGATAGTCACATAGATTCCAATTCATTACTCCAATAGCAATGTGAAGTCCAATTATAAGCTTGGTGAAGACCAATAGACACCATTTTGAATTTCACTCTTCACCCATATGAAATGAATACCACTTATAATCAAGTGCACTTTCTTGTTGTGGTTAGCTTGCTTCTTCTTTTCATCTTTACTTGCGTGAGAGCATCAATTTGAGAATACTACTTGGAATATCATGACTAGCTCTCTTTTGGGTGTTGCTTGCTTTTCTTGATCAACCCTTTTGATTGCTTCAACTAAGCATATCAAATGTTCCTCGGATTACCACTTCCATGTTAGCCTTCCAAGTACCACACTTGGTTCACCTACACATAGGCGGCAACCTCCTACACTAGGGAGAAGTGACCTCTCCAAGAACCATTCTTGACACTCACTTGAAATAACTTGATTGATTGATCCAAGTGATGGACTTAACTTGATGAGTAACCTTGATTCCTTCTTTAAGTCATTTTCTTTCTACCAAATGATCTCCAATCATATCTAGAACTTAAATTTCATCTTCAACTTGAGTTTGATCTTGATTTTCATCTTGAGTACCAAAATTATGCAAAGTATACTCCACAATCAAATGGCCTTATACTCTTTTCTTGTCATGCTTCTAGATCATCTCAAAACCAAACTTAGGTACCTCAAACACTTGTAAACATGTTTCCAACTTGAGGACCTTTCAATCAAAGTGACTCTAGATCAATCCAACATTTGTCACTTTTCTGGCAGATTCTGTACCCTTCAAAGAAATATGCATATTTCCCAAAGTACAAATCCAAATACCACGAAATTTGGTGGAGGTGTGCATTACTAAGTTATCTAGTAGTTGTAAAATTTTGAGATTCATTTGACCTCTAGATTGCTACCAGATTTCAATTCTTTCATCACTGCTACATGCTGAAAACTGCTGCACTATAGCTGATAAGATCCACTCCAAAACTAAAGCATTTCTTATCCAATTCTCATGAAAATTTTACATCATCTTATACCATAAGTCTAGAGCATGTACACCAATTTTTATGCCAATCCAATAAGTTTTGATTACTCAAACATGGCTAACATCACAGCTCACTCAGATTTTCAATATAGGACAGATTTCAATCACTTGAGCTATACTTCATCAAATATGAATCAAACTTGAAACTAACTCGTTTGAATACTTTCACAAGACATAAATCCATTCAATCCACTTACTAAATGTCATCTTATGAACTTATCCAACACAAATCAATCCAAACTTGACTACTAATCAATTATCCATTCAATCATCTCATAGCAAGCAACATTACATATTTATCCAATTCAATCAACTCATATGCACCCAAATGAAATGATCAACAAGAGATATACCTTGGTTAGCTCATGATCATCCAACTAGCAAGCTTCAACTCAATTATTTGCAAGTCATCAAATATATCTAATGAATCACCAACAACTTGAATTATAGCACTTGTATGTTGTAGCACATTTGGACTTCACTCAATTTGTCATGGCATTGGGATAATGATCATCACTTAGCAATACTTGGCTCAACTGCATGATCAACAAGATGAATATCATTTGAACCAAGCCTCCAATGCCGATGGTACCTACAAACAATCATCCATTTTTTGATGGTACCCAAACAACTTTGGGTCCTCTCAAGTTAGGTGCAACATACTTAGGCATAGCCGTAGTATGAATAGCGGGAGGTTTTGCAATAGCAACCATAGAGGTACCATTACCACCCTTCCTAAGCATAGAATCATCATTAATTGAAATATGCTTAGGGGTGTTACCTAGGGGACATGAATGTGCCATGTGTTCCTTTTCCCGGCATGAGTAGCACTTTCTCTTTGCTTGAGCCTTTTCTTCCTTGCTTATGTTGTGCTTCTCATTGCCTTGCTTCTCCTTGTTTGCTTGAGCCTTCTTCTCAAGCTTGTTTGGACAACCCGAAGCTAGGTGGCCCAATGTGTCACAACTATAGCATCTCATGTGAGCAATCTTCTCCATTTTCTCTTCTTTGTTCTTGCTCACTTGCTTTGCATCTTGATTCATCCTTGGACGCATTGCTCTTTCTCTCGCTTTTCCACCCCTTCTAGTTTTCTTCTTCTTTATCATCAAATCACCACCATCTTCATGGTTGATCTTGATTTGTTCTTAGGGTGTCTTCTCTTGCTCAATTTGTGGCTTTGGTTGAGCCTCTTCTAGTTGCTTCACCAATTGTTTGGTTGGGCACATTGAGGTAAGATGACCCTAAGTATGGCACTTGAAGCACTTAACATGCCTTAGCCTCTCTTCTTCTTTCTTCAACTTGAGCTTTTCTTCATTGGGGCAACCATTTGCAAGATGTCCCACTTCATGGCACTTGAAGCACAAGAAATGAGAGAGCTTCTCTTGTTCTTGCTTCTTCATCTCTCTTTCATATCTTCTTTTGCCCCATCTTTTACCCTTGATCTTGCTCTTGTTGAAGCCAATGCCACTTATGTCATTGTGGCTTTCTTGATGATTGACTTTGCTAGTCTTGAAGCCGACACCACTCTTATCACCAAAGTTTTTTTGAGTCTTCAACATATGCTCAAAGGTGACTTGAGAGTTGTAGCACCTCTCTAACTTGTTGCTCAATTTCTTCACTTGTTCATTGAGCTCATTGTTCTCCTTCAAAAGGTTAGTCTCACAAGACATAGAAGTAGAACAAGCATCTAATTCTGAAGAGCATGACATATCCAATAAATCATCACAAGAGGTGGATACATGCTTCTTGTCTACATCACAAGGGTTAGCAATATTTTGCAATTTATCATTTGATCCATGTTATGAGCTCTCATTATTTTTAAGTTTCTTTGTAAATACTTTATTGAGAGGAAGCATGTTGTTCTAATAATTCTTTATGAGATGCAAGTAGTGTCTCATGATTCAATTTTAGCACATCATGTGAAGATTTAAAAGCATCAAGTAATTTCTTATGTTTTTCACAAGAGTTCTTTAGAAATGAGTTTTCATTTTCTAATTTCATTGTTTTAGCTTTCTTATTTTCTAAAGACACAGTCATGCTAGCAAGTCTACTAACAAGCTCATCATATGAATCAGCATGATCAACCACATTATTATTTGATACCTTGGTGTCACCTTGTGACATGAAACAATGTGGTGTAGTAGAAGAGCTTGTAGTAGCATCATCACCATGGCTTGAGCATGAACCAACATCATCAAGATCACCACCAAGTGTGCTTGAGGTAGAATCTTCATGTGCAACACTTGTGGCATCATCATCAACCTTGTCAAGTGAACTTGTGGTGAATCGATCATCATAATCATCACTTGACCATGAGGTGGAGCAATCTTTCACAATCACCAAATTGTGATCATGCTCGACACACTCATGCACCTTCTTCTTGGGCTCATCCTCCTTCTTGAATTTGCCATCATCCCATGTGGAGGAATCACCGAAGGTGCGCTTGAGGGACTCCCATATCTCACGAGCGGTTCCCGTGTAGTTTACTTGTTTCATCAAATCAAAACTCAAAGCATCCATTAGAAAACAACAAGCATGTGCATCAAGTTTATAGAGAACTCTTTGAGCTTTGGTGAGATTTCTATGATCTAAGACATGAGTGAGACCACTAGTGACAATCCACCAAAACTTAGGTCCCTTTGCACGAAAATGATCAATCATGTGATTTTTCCAAAGTGCAAAGTTTGTGCCATAAAAAATGTGTGTTTCACAAACATCTAGGCCACTAGACTGGCCTCTCGGGTCAGTGAAGACCACAAATGAGAGACCTAGCTCTGATACCACTTGTAAGGTCAAGATGACAGACTAGAGGGGGGGTGAATAGTCCTTTCTAAAATTAATCGCGTCGGCTAATTGAAACAAGTACGGAATTAAAACTATCGGTTTAGCCAAGACTACACCCCTCTATCTATGTTCTTTAGCACCTTCCAAAGATACTAATTAAGCAACAAAGGTGTCGGGCTAGCTAGAGCTCACCTAACTAATTCTAGAAGCAATGTCACACAAACCTATGCCACTAGTACTTTAAGCAACAAGGGAGCTCCTACACATGCTAGTAAGCAAAAACACAAAGCCACCTAATGCTCACTAACAATGCTCAATAACAAGGCAACCAATGCCAAATTAGAGAGCGCAAATACTTAGCTACACAAACTAAGCAATGTGACTAACAAGGTTACACAAATCAAATTAGCCACGCAAGGGAGCCACTTCTATGCTACACAAGCAAGAAGGTAACTAGTGAGCTTTAACTAAATACAAGAGCAACTACACAAGCACAATGTATATGAAAGTAACTACAAGCTTGTGTAATGAGGATGCAAACCAACGGGAAGAACAAGGTTGACATGGTGAATTTTCTCCTGAGGTTCACGTGCTTGCCAACATGCTAGTCCCTGTTGTGTCGACCGCTCACTTGGTGGTTTGGCGGCTAATTGGCATCACCCGCCAAGCCCGCACATCAGGCACCACAAGAACCTACCCTAAAAGCGAGGGTAGCTCAATGACATGCTTTACTAAAGTTGCTCTTCGCGGCTCCTGCGGGGCGAGCACAATGTAACTCACAAAGCTCTTCTTTGGAGCACCGCACAAGCTTCTTGCGGGCTTCAACGGAGACCACCACCAAGCCATCTAGGAGGTGGCAACCTCCAAGAGTAACAAGCACCACAGGCTTGCAACTCGATCACCTAGTGCCACTCGATGCAACCTTATGATGCAATCACACTAGAATCACTCTCTCACACAATCGGATGATCACTATCAAGCATATGTGAGATGGAGGGCTCCTAAGCACTCACAAGCATGGACATAAAGTCCCCTGAGGTGCTCAGCTCCAGCCATGGCTAAGGCCACCTTCTATTTATAGCCTCACAGGCTAAACTAGCCATTATCCCTTCATTGGGCAAAACTCAGGACGACCGGACGCTCCGGTCGTATCGACCGGACGCAGGACCTCAGTGTTCGGTAAATGGATGCTCACCATGTGTCGCCTCTATTCAACCTTAACCACTTGATCCCAATGGTCAAGTGATGACCGGATGTAGCTGCACAAACTGACCGGACGCAACAACCCTAGCGTCCGGTCGTTTCTAGTAAGGTACTAGTCGTGACCAGACGCGTCCGGTCAGTCATGATCGGACATAGCGTCAGCGTCTGGTCCTTCTCCAACTTTTCTGTATCACCTACGTCACCATACGTCAGCTGACCGGACACACCCTGCCAGTGTCCGGTCACTTCCAGTGCCAGCGTCCGGTCAAAGACCGACACCTGCACGCTCTCTGCCACTACTAACTAGACGCAGGACCCCAGCGTCCGGTCACTATGCCACTAGCGTCTGATCACTCTGTGAACCCCTATCTTTTCTATATAGGGCACCAGTGGCACCGTCGAACTGTCCGCACTCTATGGGCGGACACTCCGCCGATGGAGTTTCAAACCCTTCTCGCCTCCATTTCATCGCCGAGTTGATCCACATCAACTCCAACTTCATCTCCTTTGTAAATGTGCCAACACCACCAAGTGTACACCATCATGTGTATGTGTGCTAGCATTTTCATAATCATTTTTCCAAAGGATTAGCCACTCAACTTGCCACGCCACTCGATCCTAGCAATGATGCAAAGTTAGATCACTCGAGTGGCACTAGATGACCGATATGCAAACAAGTTTGCCCCTCTTGATAGTATGACCATCTATCCTAAACCTGGTCATCAACTTCTCTACACACCTATGACCGGTGAAATGAAATGCACTAGGTTATACCTTTGCCTTGCGCATTCCATTCCATCTCCTCCAATGTCGATGCAACACATGCACCAACATGATCAACAATGATATGATCCACTTCATATCATCACGTGATTATATTGGATCATCGATCTTGACTTCACTTGCTTTTCACTGTTGCCTTCATCCATCGGCGCCAAGTCTTGCTCAAGCTTCACCGCCATGCGGTCCATCGCTCCAAAGCCTCTGACTTGCCCTTCTGAAAGCTCTAGTTTGGTTTTGGTTAATTGATGAAACCCTAAGAGCTAACCTAGTTTATCAAAGTGATCATGAGATAGGTAGCACTATTCCAAGTGATGAAGCAATGACGAAAATCATGACAATGGTGATGGCATGGTTATGATCAAAGGCTTGAACTTGGAAAAGAAGAAAGAGAAAAACAAAAGGCTCAAGGCAAAGGTATAAAATGTAGAAGCCATTTTATTTTAGTGATAAGACACTTAGTGAGTGTGATCACATTTAGAATAGATAGTCGTACTATTAAGAGGAGTGAAACTCATATCAAAATGCGGTTATCAAAGAGCCACTAGATGCTCTGATTCATTGCACATGCATTTAGGATCTAGTGGAGTGCTAACACCCTTGAAAATATTTGTAAAAATATGCTAACACATGTGCACAAGGTGATACACTTGGTGGTTGGCACATTTGAGCAAGGGTGAAGGAGATAGAGATGATAGAAGGTCAGTCTCGCTATTTTACAACTGACCAGACACTAGTCTCAGGGGGACCGACGTGTTTGGTCAGGCGTGGCAGTGATATCCTGGCGTTGGTCATGCGACCAGACACTAGGCTTCTGACTGACTGGACGCTGAAAGGTAGCGTCCGGTCAGAGCTGACATAGCTGCATAGAAGTCAGGGTAACTGATCGGACACTGACTATGTCCGGTCAAGTGCGATCGGACATGTCCGATCAAAGAAATGCATCTCTAGGAGCATACTAGAAACAACCGAACGCTGTGGTCCAGCGTCCAGTCACTTTCTAACTGACGCGTCTGGTCAAGTCTTGACCGTTGAGATCCATTGGCTCCTGTTGAATGCTGAATGACATGTGGCCACCATTGGGCGATCGGATGCTGAGCCCTGCGTTCAATCTGTAGGACCAGAGCATCCGGTCAACCCGATTAGTGCCTAGTGAAGGGATACAACGGCTCTATTTTGTGAGGGCTTCTATTTAAGCCCCATGGCTAGCTCAAGCTCACACTCTTGCATATTTTCATTGATATAGCAACCATGTGAGCTTAGCCAAAGCACTCCTACTCATCTCCATCATTGATCCATCATCTTTGTGAGATTGGGAGAGAATCTAAGTGCATTGCTTGAGTGATTGCATCTAGAGGCACTTGGTATTCGTGTTGCGCTGTGGATTTCGCTTGTTACTCTTGGTGGTTGCCACCACCTAGACGGCTTGGTGTAGCGGTGGAGGATCGGCACGAGTTGGTGATTGTTCATGGCCGCCTCCGGTGATTGTGAGGGGAGTTGTACCTTCCCTGGTGGAGTGCTGAAAGGTAACTCTAGTAAATTGCTCATGTCATTGAGTTACCTCACTTGTGGGTAGGTTCTTGCAGTGTCCAATCGTGTGGACGAGGTTTGTGAAACACCTCTTAGCCGCCGAACCACCAAGTGTTGGTCGACACAACGGGGACTAGTGTGTTGGCAAGCACATGAACTTTGGGAGAAAATTGGTTGTCTCTTGTCATTTGTATTCTCTCAGTGATTGGCGTAATCTTTATCTTGTAATTGGTTCATTCCTCTATACGGCGGTATAATCATCCTACTCACTCACTTACATTCTTGAAAACTAGTTGTAGCAAGCTCTTTAGTGTAATTAGAATTGAGAGCTTGTATTGTTATTCTAGTTCATCTAGCTAGTAGGATTGCAAGTGGTGTGTCAAGTGATCATTGCTACTAGAATTGTTGGATAGGTGGCTTGCAACCCTTGTAGAGCTAGAGCAAGTTTGCATTTCGCCATTTATCACACTAATCAAATTGCTCTAGTTGATTTCTAGAATTTAAATAGGCTATTCACCCCCTCTAGCTATATTAGGACCTTTCAAGTGGTATCAGAGCCGTGGTCACCGTTTGATTGAAGGCTTAACAACCATGGTGTCAAATTATGGCTCAAGTTGTGTTCAACCATGTGGGGGGCAAACCACCGTTCTTTGATGGCAAATGCTATGATTATTGGAAGAGAAAGATGAGGATGTATCTTGGTTCAATCAATGATCAAGTATGGGAAGTGACCGAGAATGATTATGCTATCATCGATCCCGATGATCCCACCAACCAAGATAAGATCAACAAGCAATGCAATACAATGGCTCTCAACACAATATACAATGCCATTGATTCCAAGGTGTTTGAGCAAATCAAGGATTGTGAAAGAGCAAATGAGGTGTGGAAAAGATTGGAAGAAATATATGAGGGCACACCGGCGGTGAAGCGTGCCAAGTTGTACATCCTCAAGGACAAGTTGACAAGTTTCAAGATGAAGGATGATGAGAGCATTCCGGAGATGTTCCATCGATTACAAGTCATTGTCAACGACTTGAAGGCATTGGGAGAGAAGATCAAGGATGATGATGTCTCTCATCGATTCTTGATGTGCTTACCTCCAAGATTTAAGATGTTGAGATTGCTCATCATAAGAGGAGGATTGAAGGACATTACCCCCAACCAAGTACTAGGTGATGTCATGACACAAGAGACATACCGTGTGGAAAGGGAGGGGGATGACAAGGAGGACAAGAAGGAAGAAGAGGACAAGAAGAAGAAGAGTGTAGCCTTTAAGGCTAGCTCATCATCATCCAAGAACAAGGGCAAGTCCAAGAAAGAATCAAGTGATGATGATGATCTTAGTGACATTAATGATGAAGCCATGGCTCTATTTGTGCGCAAGATGGGTAAATTCATGAAGAAGAAGGGCTATGGTGCAAGAAAGAGAAGAGATCACACCAAGAGCAAAGAGTATGTGAGAAGATGCTACAATTGCAAGAGCCCTGATCATGTTGTAGCAAATTGTCCCTACAATAGTGATAATGATGAAGATGAGAAGAAGAAGCACAAGAAAGATAAAAATGAAAAAAAGGAGAAGAGAATGACCTTCCAAAAGAAGAAGAAAGGTGGAGGCTTTGTAGTCACTTGGGATAGTGATGGCTCATCGGATAGTGATGACTCTAGTGATGATGGCAAGAAATCTATCAAGAAAGCACTATCAAGCATCGCCATCAACAACAAGCCCTCCATCTTCGACACTCCATTGACATGTCTCATGGCAAAGCCTACCAAGGTAAAATATGATGAGAGTGATGATGATGAATGTGAAAGTGACACTTGTAGGAATGATAATGATGATGATGAGGAGTACACCAAGGAGGAGCTCTTAGACATGTGTGAGCTAGTGCACGCTTGCAATGAGATGAAGAGAAATGAGTGCAAAGAATTGTGCAAGAAAGTAAAATTTCTTGAGCAATCCTTTGATAAGCTCAATGCTACTCATGAGAGGCTAATGGAAGCCCATGAGAAGCTTGGCAAAGCTCACTCTAAACTTGAAAAGGCTCACTCCTCTCTCATTGAGCAAGTCAAAGTGGAGGAAGCCAAGAAGGAGCAAGTGATCGTATCATGTGATGTGGGACTAACATGTGATCTTATTGATGAATTTATTTTTGTTGCTCCCACTAACACTTCTTGTAGCACTACCACTTCTACTTCACCTTTGAGTGATGGTCTCACTTGTGAAACCTCACTAATGGTGGAAAATAAGACCCTCAAGAAGGAGGTGAATGAGCTCACTCGTGCCTTAGGCAATGCCTATGATGGAGAAGCCTGCTTGCTAAAGTGCTTGGGTAGCTAAAGGTTTTCTCTCAACAAAGAGGGATTAGGCTATACCCCAAGAAAGGCAAGGCAGCTTTGTCACTCCCAAAGCTAGCTTTGTGAAGGGCAATGGTTGGTTTTACAATAGATACAAGCAAGTTGGGCATATAGAGCAAAATTGCAAGACTAACAAGAACAAGCTACCTAATGTATCCTCAATCAAATTTGATTCTTGTTACATGCTTTATAAGGGTGCCAATGGTGTGAATGCTAAGTTCATTGGTACACCAATTGTGGGCCTAAAGAAGAAGTCCATTTGGGTACCAAAGACCTTGGTAACTAACCTACAAGGACCCAAGCAAGTTTGGGTACCTAAAAGGAATTGATCTTCTTTTGTAGGTAAATTATAAAGCCGAAGGAAGGCATTGTGTGCTTGATAGTGGGTGTACACAACACATGACCGGTGATCCAATAATGTTCAATTCAATCAATGAAAATAAGAGCAATGGGTTTGATAGTATCACATTTGGTGATAATGGAAAAGGCAAGGTCAAAGGGCTTGGTAAGATTGCAATATCCAATGACTTGAGCATTTCCAATGTGCTACTAGTAGAGAGCTTGAGCTTCAACCTTTTGTCGGTATCTCAATTATGTGATCTTGGTTTCAAGTGCATATTTGGTGTGGATGATGTAGAGATCATAAGTGTAGATGGCTCTAACTTGATATTCAAAAGATTTAGATACGAGAATCTATACTTGGTTGATTTCAATGATAGAGAAGCTCAATTGTCAACATGTTTGATCACTAAATCTAGCATGGGTTGGTTATGGCATAGAAGGCTTGGTCATGTTAGAATGAAATAATTAAACAAGTTAATCAAGCATGACTTAGTTAGAGGCTTGAAAGATGTCACTTTTGAGAAAGATAAGCTATGTAGTGCATGTCAAGCCGGAAAGCAAGTTGGTAACACACATCCTAAGAAGAGTATGATGAGCACATCTAAGGCATTTGAGTTGATGCACATGGACTTATTTGGACCAACCATATACACTAGCATTGGTGGAAATAAATATGGATTTGTGATTGTGGATGATTTCACTAGATATACATGGGTCTTCTTTCTTGTTGACAAGAGTGATGCGTTTGCAACATTCAAATCTTTTGTCAAGAGTATTCACAATGAGTTTGAAACAACCATCAAGAAAGTTAGAAGTGACAATGGTAGTGAATTCAAGAATACTAGAATTGATGAGTTGTGTGATGAATTTGGAATTAGACATCAATTCTCGGCCAAGTATACTCCTCCATCAAATGGGTTAGTTGAAAGAAAGAATAGAACCTTAATTGATATGGCAAGATCAATGTTGAGTGAGTACAATGTGAGTCATTCATTTTGGGCCGAAGCAATCAACACGTCTTGCTACTATAGCAACTGACTCTATTGTCACCCCATGATGGAGAAGACACCTTATGAGCTATTGAATGGAAGAAAACCCAACATAGCATACTTTTAGGTTTTTGGTTGTAAATCCTATATATTGAAGAAAGGCACTAGATTGAGCAAGTTTGAAAAGAAATGTGATGAAGGTTTCTTGCTTGGTTACTCTACTACTAGCAAGGCTTATAGAGTTTGGAATTTGGCTAGTGGTACTCTTGAGGAGATTCATGATATGGAGTTTGGTGAAACAAATGGTTCCCAAGAGGAAGATGAGAATCTAGATGATGTGAAAGGCACTCACTTGGTCAAGGCAATGAGAAACATGGACATTGGTGAGTTAAGGCCTAGAGTGGTGATTGATGTTGAAGATGACAAAAATCAAGTGCTCTCTAACTCAAATGTGGAAACTAGTGGTTCTCATGATCAAATCTAAGCAAGCACTAGTGATGGTAATATGCAAGATCAACAAGTGGCTAGTTCATCATCTCAACCAAGTGATCAATCAAATGCTAGCAATCAAGTGCAAGTGCTTCAACCAACCAATGTTACAAGAGATCATCCATTGGACACTATCATTGGTGATATTTCAAGAGGTGTGCAAACAAGATTAAGATTGGCTTCATTTTATGAGCATTTCTCATTTGTATCATCCATTGAACCTAAGAAGATAGATGAAGCTTTGAGGGATGTTTATTAGGTCAATGCTATGCATAAAGAGCTAAACAACTTCACAAGAAACCAAGTATAGGATTTAGTTGAGAGGCCTAAGAATCATAATGTGATTGGAACCAAGTGGGTCTTTCAGAACAAGCAAGATAAATATGGGATAGTAATAAGAAACAAAGCAAGATTAGTGGCTCAAGGTTACACTCAAGTTAAAGGTCTAGACTTTGGAGAAATATATGCCCCGGTTGCAAGATTGGAAGCAATTAGGATCTTGTTAGCCTATGCTTGTGCCCACAACATCAAGTTGTATCAAATGGATGTGAAGAGTGCATTTCTTAATGGGTACATCAATGAGCTTGTGTATGTTGAGCAACCTCTCAGTTTTAAAGATGAAAAGAAACCCAACCATGTTTACAAGTTGAGAAAGGCTTTGTATGGATTAAAACAAGCACCTAGAGCATGGTATGAGAGATTGAGGGATTTCCTACTCTCTAAGAGATTCAAGATGGAAAAGGTTGACACCACTCTCTTCAGCAAGAAGCTTGGAAATAACTTGTTTGTAATGCAAATCTATGTTGATGATATCATTTGGTAGAAATTGTCTCCGATATTTCCTATCTAAGCATATGTGCAAAGCTACTTTAACACCTCTGGTGTTTTAAACACTAAAATATACCATGTCATCATATGCATTGCACATCATTTTTGAGTTAGTGAAAACTTTGATAATGCATTCACTAAAACAAGTTTACTTTTATGATTATATGTGTTGACTTGTATGGATGAATCAAGTTCATAACTCTAGTATTAAATTTGAATTCCAAAACCCTAATTTCAAGCATTTAAATTCTGCCCTAGAAAACCTAATTCAAAATCTAAGCACATTTTGGGGTCGAGCCTAAAATGAAAAGTGTAGAGCTTGTCAATGTGTACAAAGTTGGTTTTTAGAGTTTTCATAGTTGTTATGTAAAATTTGGAGTAATTTGAAAGGGGATAAATTCTTAAAGTGTCCCCTTTTGATTTCAAACTTGCATTTTCAAATCTAGATAGAATTTTGGTATGGTTATTAAAGCAAAGTTGTAGAACTTTGAATTTGGAACAACTTTTATTTTTGGAGATTTTTGAGTTTCCATACAAATTTGAGAGTAATTTGAGAAATTGAGTGAGTGGCAATTCTGTAATTTGCTTGAACAGTGCAAGCAAGCAGCTCTCGCCGCCGGCCAGTTTCTACCGGCTTCTAGGTGCGACCGTAGCCACCTCCTACTTCGCGCTGGCATGGGGAAGCTATTGCATGTCGTCTCCATGTTCCTTGGCCGTGCTATAAAGCCGGGACGCCGTCGTTGTCCTCATCCATTCCTTCCTCTGTTTTTCCCGTCACCGCCGCCCTGCTCCGTCGAGCTCGCGCCGGAGTCACAGAGCTCCCCTAGCCTCAATTGAGCATGTCACCGATCTGCTTGTACCTTGCAAACCCAGTCGACCAGTCCTAGACACTAGAATTCATCGAGAGACGCTGCGCGCCGGCTTTCTTCTTCGTGACCGGCCGCAACGCCGCCGACCTCGCCTCTCTGTGGCTAGCACTCTACGGTGCGTCTCTATCCTTGCTTAGCATAGTTCCATCTTCTCTATGTTTCCGTGATGCTCTATGTCTTGTTGGTTGATCTGTTCATCCACTGTAGCCACCGGAACATCGTGCTCGCCGTTGCCGCCATCGCCATCAACGCTGACAGACACGCCCTTTGGTGCTCACAGCCAACCAAGCGCTCTAGCCCGATCTAGGTGAGCCTCTGCTGCTATTCGAGTAGTTAAATGAAGCTCTAGCTAACTCTAGCAGCTAGAACGCCGCCGTGCCGTCATGCACAGCTCGGCCGAGCCGCCATGGCCGGCGCCGAGCTCGGACCAAGGAGTAATTGGTTCAACTAGTGCCACCAACCGACGCGCCGTGAGGTGGGGAACATGATGGTACCCTCGCCGTCGCCGGCAACCTCACCATCAGCAAGTAGTCACCGGTCAGAGGGTCTCGCCGCTGTGGGCAGCACGGGCTGACCGGTGGGGTCACCCTATCAGTGACCGTTTTAATGAAAATGAAATTTTCTATTTTGCAGAAATGATTAAATAGTGCTATGATTTGTTTATTTTGTGTAGAATTAAATACAGCTCCAAAAATTATGAAAATTTTTGAGTGACCTCTCTAAGCTGTAAACTATTTAGGAAAAATATTAAATGTTACTTTTCAGTACATTTTGAACATGATAAAAATTGCTCAAATTAATTAAGAAATGAGTTTTCATGATTTTTCTAGGCTTGTGTAGTTATCCAAAAATTATGAAAATTGTTTTTACACTTAGTTATCATGTGATGAGCCTTCACAAAAAAATTGAGCTCAATTGGAAAAAGTTGGTTTATTTCATAATTTTGAATTAATTGTTAATTAATAAAAACAAATATTAACTCCTAATGACTTAGGTTTTGTTTGAATTCGAGATTGAGTGATGACCTTGGGTCATAAGCATAAAATGATCCTTGGCATTTAAAGTAAGTATTTGAGTTATAAAAAGGTTTAGTTAGTTTTTGGCTTGTAACTATACCACGAAGGAAAGTTGTATTCAAGTTAATAACTTTTGCATCCATCGTCAAGCATCATGTTTTATATTTCGCATCATTTTAGACATGGTATTATTACTACGTGTAGTGAACGAAAGTGAGAACGTGATAGTCAACCAAGTTGTTGAGGGAGTTAATCCACCTATTGAGGTCGGATTTGATATTTGTGGAACATCTCCGGAACCAGACTTTTCCGGCAATCAAGGCAAGCCCCGGATGCATTTAAACCTACCTTATGTTTTACAAATTTATATCGCTTTTATTATTAAATGTTGCATTAAGTGATTAGGAGCTGAGTGGAAACCTAATTGGTGCATTACCAACCTTGTTTTTCCATATCAACCTTGCTACCAGTTTCAATTCGAGAATGCCTAATTATGCTTAGCCATGCTTAGACCGATAGAAGTCGGGTGATTACCTGTCACTGCGAGATATAAATGGATTTTGGATACGATTGGGTATTTATGTTATCATAAGATGTAACCATGTGGAGTAATAATTTTAGACCGGGCGGACTCGGTGTATGAGAGCCACAAGACATGGATGTCTTGTGAGCGGGTTCTTTCCGCCTATGTCAGTTAAGAACCATCCGCTATTGAGTTGCATGAGGTGAGACTTTGTAGTACTAGTCACATACTCCGGTAAGCCTTAACTCGGCTATTCTATTACGAGAATGGCTACTCGCGCACTAGGAGTGGAGAGATGGCAAGAGTAGCGTGTACCCACATGGCAATGGGCTGGACTGGAGGAGTATTGTGTTCTCAGGTGGCACGAACCCATTCTTGTTTTAGAGAATCTGAGGGTAGGTTGGTATATGTAGGTCAGGGACCTGCATATGTCATGTAGTTGGGAATCCCCAGCTGGGTTATAATCGGTTCGAATGGTCATTGCTCCTCGGTTATGGAGACTCAACTCACTGTTCATCATCGTAGTTAATAAATAAAACTTGAGGAAGATTTGAGAAAGGGTTTGATATGAAGTTCATGGTCTCAATACGGATCATGGCAGATTCATATACGATCTTGATGAGAGTTATATGTTGAAAGAAAGAATCTTATGATAGAGCTTTTACATAAAAGAACTTTGATTCTTGCTAAAGCCTTTCCTTGAATCCCTAAGCCTGCATTTCTCGAGTTTTCTCCGTTTTTACATCGGTTTAGTCTTGTTGAGTACTTTTGTACTCAGGGTTCTTTAACCCTTGTTGCAGGTGAGCCTCATGGGCAGGTCTGCCTTGGACCGTGCTGCATGACGGTTGTTCAAATCGAAGATGTCGAGTAAATGTGTGGCCCTTGGGTAGGGCACTTTAAATTGCGTGTTTTATATCATGTTACTTAGGCTACTCCACTACTATGGTTTGTAATAATAATCGCTCTTAGTTTGTGAAACAACTGTTTTGTAACTAAGTTATTGTAAGACTTCCGCTATTTTACTCTAATGTATATTAATGAATAAACTATTGTAATACTACAATGACTCTGTGATGGATCCTGCTCGAAAGAAATCATGGATGATTCGGGTTTCCCGAGGACACCCGACAGGCTTCTTAAGTTATCGGGAACATATGCATAGTCGTCAGAAGTCATTGGACAATAACAGGTGCATATGGGCCCTATAATTTAGGAGGTTCTACCACAGAATGGTATTAGAGCACCATTACAAAGATTGTTGTAGTATTGTTTTACAAAAACTTCAAAACGATTTGGGGCAAATAAATTTAACTTGTTAATTTGGTCCAAATTGCTTTCGACTTATCTTACTTCATTCTCGCAATTCCTTATTTGATTAAAAGGGTTTTATATGGTGGAGTAGTAATCTTATTATGCCCTATATAATAAGAACTATTGTTTATGTACCTTATGAGCTTTGATGTTTAAGTTTCATAAGGACGATTCATGCATCATGATTAATCCACTTGTTAATTACTTTCCCTCTTAGTTTGGGTTGAGTAGTATAAGTCCCATTCTTACTACTCTTTAGACTCTTCTCAGATTGTGTTACTGTTATGAAATCTTGCTTTCTACAGTATGGCTCGTACCAAGGTAACACCCCGTAAGTCCATTGGACCTAAAGGAGTCCCTCGTCACCAGCTTGCCCCTAGGAGTGATGGTGCTAGCAGTAGTAGCTTGAGGCCTGATCCCCAGGCTGAGGTATAGAGGCTTTCAACAGAATTAGCATAGGCTACTAGAGATAGGGCCTTGGATGCCATCCAGGTGGGCAAGTTACAGAATCAATTGAGGTATCTCACCACCGCTCATAAGAACTATGAGCGTATGTTAGTTCATATGGTGGAAGGAAGAAATGAAGCTTGGCATACAGAAGATGTAGCTAGAGCCCGAGTTCATGAGTTAGAGTTTTATGTAGAAGACTTAGAAGAATATTATACCAATCTGCATGAAGAAGTCCATAGGCTGAACAATCTCCTGAATCCAAATCATGAGCCTCAAGCAGATGCAATGGACCCAGGTGTCATCATAGCAGATGACGATGAACCTGAAGAGGAAGAAGAAGAGGATCTAGAAGAAGTAGTGGTGGTCAATGAAAGTGGTGATGAAGGTGGAAATGTTTCTAGAATGGATACCGATCCTGAGGTTTGATGTGATCAAGGAGACGAGTAGAGTTGTAATATAGTGAGTTCTAGACAAGTTGGGTAGTCTTGCTTAAGTGCAGACTTGTGTATAAATAAGTAAACACAATGTAATGTGTTTGTAGTAAGCTCTTTTAATCTTTCAATAAATGCTTGTGAGTAAAGTTTGGTTTGTCATGAACAGATGCCTCATACTCGGGCTTTGGATATTCTTGGTTCTTCACAAGACGAGGGTGGTGTTCCTGATCCACCACCAGTTCTGCCAACTTTGGCTGATGCTATCACGGCACTGGTCCATGTGACCGTAGATAATGCTCGGTTGCTTTGGGAGTTAGCTCAAAGCAATCAAAATATGATGCAAGGGAATCATGGTCGTAATCATCAAAGATAGGAAGCTATGTATGTTGACTTCATGGATACATGACCACCAGTATTTACCAAGGCTGACGAACCACTTGAAGCTGATGATTGGCTACGTACCATAGAGCAGAAGTTCGACCTCATTCCATGCACTGAGTTCTAGAAGCCTATTTTTCCTGCCCAACAGCTTAGAGGTGTAGCAGGTGCTTGGTGGGTGAACCTTGTGGCCATGCAACTAGCTGGTGCTCGGTTAACTTGGGTCGAGTTCCGCACTGCTTTCCATGCCCATTATATTCCAGATGGAGTTATGGCCATGAAGCTTGATGAGTTTCTTGCTTTGAAGCAAGGTGATCAAACAGTCATGCAGTATGTGGGCAAGTTCAATCACCTTTACAGTATGCACATGAGCATGTTAACACAGATGCTAAGAAGAAGAAGTGGTTCATGCGTGGTCTTAGTACCAAACTTTAGACCATGATGACTACCTGCACAAATGTCACATATCATGAGACGGTTAACATTATTATTGCTTCAGAGGAGAAATATCGGCAGCATAAGGAAATTAAGAAGAAAAAGAGCGTGCCATCTGGGTCTTATGGTGGAAATCAAAAGATACAGAAGATAATCTATCATCTGGTGAATCACAACCATCCTCCTTATCGTCCACCGCAGTTCCAAGCTGGGCAGCGACGAAATATCCTTCCTGCTATAACTTACCTGAACACACAATAGACAAATGTTCCTGGTGTTCGTGCTCCAACACCTCAAGGCCACAATTACCCATGTTTCAATTGTGGGAAGTCAGGTCATTTCTCTAGGGAATGTCCATATCCTAAGTAGTATAATCCAAATTTTCAGAAGGCTCCGAGAAATCAACAATAGGGTCAAGCTCAGGACAAGAACAACAACCAAAATGCTCAGAAGGGCAGAAATGAAAAGAAGACAGGGTAGGTTTTCTATACTCAAGCTAGGGAGATTCTAGAAGGGGAACCCGTGATGCTGGGTATGTTTCCTATCGCCGATCATCCTATAGTTATGCTTTTCGATTCTGGTGCATCTCATACATTCATCAATAGAACCTTTGTCATAAAGCATGAAATTCCAATTGGGGAAACAAAGGAAAATTTCTATATACAGTCACCCGGGGGACATCTGTGTACTAAGGAAATGGTGTACCAGGTACCCATAAACCTAGGTGGGCACATTTTTCCCACAACCATAATTATTTTAAAAGATCAGGATATAGATGTGATCCTAGATATGAACTGGATGTATCAGCATAAGGCTGTTGTAGATACTTTGAATAGGACAATAAGGTTGAGTTTGTCACAGTAATTCTCAGCTTCTTATCCAACTTCCAATCTTAAAGAGATCAGTGGAAAAAGTTTGTGCAACTTCCATCAAAGAGATTAGAGACATCCCTGTAGTTTGTGAATTTCTAGATGTTTTTCCTAAAGATTTACCCAGTCTACCACCTGATAGAGATGTTCAATTTGGAATAGATCTTAATCCTAGAATAGCTTCGATCTCTCGGAGAGCTTATAGGACGCCTCCTAAGGAATTAGCTGAGTTGAAGACTCAATTGCCAGAGTTGATTGATAAAGGCTTTATCCAACCTAGTTCATCACCTTGGGGATGTCCTACAATTTTTGTGAAAAAAAAAGATGAGACCCTGAGATTATGTGTTGACTATCGACCATTGAATAAAGTGACAATTAAAAATAGATATCCCTTACCCTGGATAGATTTGCTTTTTGATCAACTGGCTGGAGCCAAGGTTTGCTCCAAGATTGATTTGAGGTCAGGATATCATCAAATCAAAATTAAGCCTGAAGATATTCCCAAAACGACATTTACCACCAGATATGGATTATATGAATACCTGATAATGTCTTTTGGTTTGATGAATGCCCTAGCTCACTTCATGTATCTAATGAATTCAGTGTTCATGCCTGAGCTAGACAAGTTTGTAGTAGTCTTTATTGATGACATCTTAATATACTCCAAGAACAAGAAAGAACATGCTGAAGATCTCAGAGTTGTTCTGACACGCCTAAGAGAACATCAGTTATATGCCAAGTTTAGTAAGTGTGACTTCTGGTTAAAGGATGTATAGTTTTTAGGACATGTCTTATCAGCTGAAGGAGTTGCAGTAGATCCAAGCAAAGTTAAGGATATACTAGATTGGAAACCACCAACCACTGTTCATCAGGTTTGAAGTTTTCTGGGAATGGTGGGTTATTACCGTCGTTTCATTCTAGATTTCTCTAGAATATCCAAGGCCATCACTGGATTGTGAAAAACCAAGCCAAGTTTGTCTAGTCACCCAACTGTGAAGAAGTTTTCCAGACCTTGAATAGATTATTAACCACTGCACCAGTGTTAGCACAGCCAGATATCGAGAAGCTGTTCGATGTTTATTGTGATGCGTCTGGTATTGGTATTGGGTGTGTATTGATGCAAGAAGGCCAAGTCATTGCCTATGCTTCTAGACAACTTAAGCAACATGAAGAACATTATCCAACTCATGATCTGGAATTAGTAGCAGTTGTCCATGCTTTGAAGATCTGGCGGCATTATCTGCTTGGTAATATTTGTCATATTTATACAAATCACAAGTGTCTAAAGTATATCTTTACTCAATCAGAATTGAACATGTGGCAAAGAAGATGGTTAGAATTGATTAAAGATTATGACTTGGAGGTGCATTACTGTAACACCCCTGGTGTTATTCTTGCCTAATTGCACTTGCATTTCATATTCATGAGCATCATTCATCAATTCATGAGCATATGTCACTTGAAACATGGGAAAACATGGCCTTGAAACAAATATAACATTTGTATTGTTTTTCATCGTTTCAGTGCATTCTGTGCTTGATTCTTGCGTGACCAATGTGTGATATGGCTAAATATATTTCTAAACACCTTAGCTATGCTTAGAAAGTCATTAGGAACAATGTTCATGTTAACCATTTTGACAAATTAAGTTTTCAAATAGTGGTTGACTTGTTTTGACTCCTGGACTCTTTGGTTTGACTGTTTAAAAAGTATAACTTAGAGTCTATGCATGTCTGAGCAACCTAAAGCAAAGTTGTAGGGAATTAAATTCTAAGCAACTTTCATTTTTGGTACATTTTCAAAAGAGGTCATTTTCTTGCTCAAAATAATGTTTGAAAGATGGCATTTTAAAATTTTCTTAAAAATCAATTGAAAAATTCCATTTCAATTTTTCTGGGCCGCCGCCTCGCTTCTGGCCTGCCAGCCGAAGCCGGCCCAGCGAGCTCCCGTGCGCCGCGCGCCTCGCCTCGCTCGGCCCAGCCCAGCACCGCGCCAGCCCGGCCTGCCTCCGCGCGCCGCGCCTTCTTCTCCCGCGCGCCGTGCCCGTCGCCGCGCCACGTCCCGACCCGCGTCAGGCGACGCCCGCCGCGTGTCCGCCACGCGCCCGGCTAGCTCTGACCACGCAGCGCGCTGGCGGGCTTGAAGAGGAGCGCGCCCTGCTGCCAGCCGTACGCGCTCTGCCTTCACTCCTGCCGCGCTGCCCTTCCCTCCGCCCTCGCCGCGAGCCCCGAGCTCCGCCCTCGCCACGCCCGAGCTCCGCCGGCATCAAACTCCCTCACCACCGCGCCTTTCTCCAATTCCTCGTGCCCCGAGCTCCGCCTCGCCTTCCTCGAAGTCGTGCTCAAACTTGCTCCGCCTTCCGAGCACAGGTCGGGCCTCCCCGCGTCTCGCCGCCGACGGCCATGGCGCCGCTGTGCACGGCCGCCGTGGAATCCGTCTTCCTTCTCCCCTCCAGCCTCGCCTAGCTACCCTACCGAGCTCGCCTTCTCCTCGCGCGTCTCCTGCGCTCGCTCGCTGGCGCTGCCGTGGCCGGAGACGGCCGCCGGCCGCTGGCCGAGCCCCGCCGTCGCGCCAGCGCGCGCTCCGGCATGGCGCCTCGCCTCGGCTGGCCAGGCCGAGCCGGGCCGGGGGCTGACGCCCTGATGGGCCATCTCCTCTCCCCCGCGCTCGGGCCGTGCAGGCCGGTGATGGCCATGGGCCAGCTGTTCCATTCGGGCCGGCCCAGCATTCTGAAATGAATTAATTTCCATTTATTATTTGTTATTTGAAAACAGAAATGGTTTGCAAAATATTTGGATACTCAAAGTTGCTCCAAATTTGTTGAAACAAATTTTTCTAGGTTCCTTATCACCAGATCTACTTGGGAAAAATTGTGCATGTCATTTTTGAGATACTTTTCTGTAGAACTTTATTTAATCATGAATATTGCTGATAACTTGAAAAATATGTAGAAAAATATATAGGCTTCAGAAAAATATGATTCCAAGTTTGTTAATCTTCTTGTGTCATGTACTCCTTAGGAAAAATCTGTTTCATGCATGTGCTGTGGAAAACTTTGGAGGTGTAGTTCAAGTGCCTTTAAGGGCTGATTTTTGTTATTTTTGATAGAGAGCAAACTTTGTATAAAACATGCATGTGGTAATTTTTGTACAGTCATTATATGCTATGAAGAACCTAGGAAAAATATTAATTCTGTTGTTTGACACTTTTCATAGTACAAAGTAATTTCATGCTCATTTTCATGCTATAGCTTGTCATTTTTGTGTAGGATGGTTTACTTATCCAAATGCCATGAAATTTTTATGGTAGTCTGTTTAGGGTAGTAGTATGCTACTGCAATTTTCTCAGATTTTTAGGAGCATCAGAAATATAGGTTGCTATTCAAACCTATTATTAACTAGGGTTTAAGCCAGTGTCGCTTTAAGTGTGATTAAGAAAGTCGTAAAGCTTTGGTGTATCTTTGAAGCATTTCATAAGATAGGTTAACTTAACATATTAGTAGTAGAAAAGAATGCAGTAGATGACATGTGCTTGTAGTATAGTTCTTAGATGATGTTGACTACCTTGCATTTCAACATATCCATTGCATTCATCTCCTTCGATGCACCGTTTGCATAATCACTTACACGCATTGCATCATACAGGATCGCAAACCGAGAACCCAGTCGTCATACCCGAGGAGCCCGAGGAGCAGCTCGAGGTGCAGCAGCAGGAAGTGCCAGAAGCCGACGAGGAGGACGTTGAGGAACTTCCGGAGTGCCCCGATCACCGTCCGAGCTCCTTCGAGAGAGGCAAGCCCCGGAGCATTTTTCTCCCGGTTTGCAATGATTTAATTAAATGCTTTACTTTAATTGATGCATTACGTTCAGGAGTTGTTTGCAACCGTTGCTGCATTATACCTTGTTTACCTTTGTTATACTATATCCTTGTTACCCTGGTATCCGCAGTCGAGTCAATGCTTAGCTGGCTTAGACCGGTAGAAGTCGGGTGATTTCCTGTCACCTGCGAGCTATAGGTGGTTACCTGGATCTGCTTGGATGACTATGAAGTCATGGTATAACTAAGTGTTAAATGAAGTTGAGACCGGACGGAGACTTGCAGAGTTCTGGACTGTAGTGTTTCCGTCTGTGTCGATTAAGGACCGACCGTTGTTGGGCCTCGAGTCATGTTGAACGCATGCCTTACATTTAGCTGGCCGGATAAAGTACCTTCCGACCGCGAAGCTAGGAGATTTTTTGGGCCGAGTAGATTGCCCGCAACGCACTGTACTGGAGCAGGTGTGGTAGGACACGGGGGCGGGATGATAAGACCAAAGTGCAGTCGGTCGGCCCCCGGGTACATGTGGTTCCTGGCAAACTCGAGATTCCTGGAAAGTTGACTCGGTGATCAATATCTCACTTTAGCGGGTGAGTGAGGTTTGTGTAAGGAATAAATCACCAGCTGGTTAGGAATCGATTCGAATCGCCATCGCTCCTAGATAGTGAGCACTTGACTTGAGTTACTTCATCGTAGTAAATGTTATGGAACACTTGGACAGTTATAGTGAATATGACAGTATGGAAGTTGCTTAATGATCATTGGTTATCATTATCTGCTTAATCACATGTTTACTCTAGTATAGGTGCGAATCTAGTGGACAGGTTAATAATAATTAACTTGGCAATAATGCTTTTAGAAAGGTTCTTGAAATGCTAAAAATGCTTCTTTTGCAAATGAGTCAGCTACCCTACTATAAAGCCCTTCATAATCCTTGGTGTCATTATTTTCGGTTATGTCGGGTAAGTCTGGCTGAGTACCTTCTCGTACTCAGGGTTTTATTCCCACTTGTTGCAGATGGGCAGATGTACTATGGCTACTGTATCAACTGCCTGTATCCTGCAATGGGTGATGCTTAGGACCATGGGCATGGTCATTCCTTACGTCTCATCTAATGCTTTTGTTGGAGATGATCATCCGCTGGCACTGTATTTAAACTCCGCGTGAGTGTGTGTGTGGTTTGAACAAATGACTTCCGCTACTTTTATTCGAACTGGTTTGTAATAACTATGTTTAAACTCTGATGTATCTGAGACCGCGAACTTTTATGTAATATGTGATGGTGACCGCTAAACTTACTATGATCATGGCTGGGACACGAGTTGGTTTGAAATCCTTCGTGATTTCACGGACTACCGGGTTATACGGGCTTAAGTTGGATAAATCGTCTGCTCTAGTGGATGATTTTCTCACTTAATTTCGTATAATTGGTCGGTTCTGTCACAGCTGGTATCAGAGCATGGTTTAGCGTGTTACTATTCACAAGTGTATTTAAAACAAAAAGGCATTGGAAAACGTGATTTTTAAAACTATAAAGTGTGCCAGTGATCATATCCTTTATGCCCAGTTAAGGACTTTAGGTGGCTTAATTAAGTACTGACTGGGGTTCTTGCATCATATTTCTCTTTCGTCGCTCATACGGCGTGCTATTGTATGAGTGCCACTTGTTTGAGTGGTAATGAATGGATCAATTGCCTCTACGCCTCGGTAAGTGTGAGTTGTGAGAGCATGATCGGATACACCGCCGATCTAGGGTGAATGCTTATATGGTGCTGGAGTAATTACATGTTCTACGCATGTTTTACCAAGGTATCTCATGTGAGGGTCTTCCGTCTGTGGAGGCGATGCCATCATTAGGATGATGATTCGGGTAGTTACTACCGTTGTACACGTATCGGGGATTCGTGTAGAGCGTGTAGATAAAAATTTTACTGCTTTTATGCATTCATTGGGAATTGGGCTGAAATGAATCTTCTGCAGGTACATAACAACGCTATCATGTAGAACGTATTAGCTACGTAATTGAGAGATCGTTGTTATGCCACCGAATTCGTCGTTAGAAATTATTTATTTCCTAAGTTTGTGAGAACGTACGACACGAACATACATCATGTTACTTGTGCATCTCATTCATCTCATGCATACCTCCCCTTATAAATTGATTATCTCATTTTGATAAAAGTGTATCACCAAAAATATGTTTCCCCGAAGTAATAAGAGAACTTTTGCTACAGATGGCCCGCACAAAGCAGACCGCCCGTAAGTCCACCGGAGGAAGAGCACCTCGACGTCCGTTGGCCCTGAGGGAGCACCGCACCATGGACACCTTCTTGAGCGAGTTTGGCATGCCAACTTTGCTTTGGAGAGTGCTCCATGATGTGGGGTACCCAGAGGGTCAAGAGCCGGTGTACTCTTGGAATGAGAGCCAGTTAGCAGATGATGGACTTGCAGTGGTGGAGATCACGGTTCCTGCTCTTGGTGATGCCCCAGATTGGGATGGTTGGTATTTGGAGTTTGAGGGTCGCACTCCAGCTGAGGGTGCAGAGGGAGCAGCCTTCCGTGTCATCAGGGACATTATGAGCAGATTTCCCAGTGAGCTTGCTGCAGCTCTAGCTGGTACTTTTCCTAGGGATGATCCTCGTGATGCCATTTGGGTTCAGCCTCAAGGAAGCGCATTGGTCAGAGGTCCAGCTGAGGGATAGGCTAGCGACAACCAGACAATGAGTGCTATGTTCGCCGCCATCAGAGCGTATGAGGGTCTCGAGAGTACCTACTGGACTTTGACTGGCTTGCGTAGTGAGGATAAGCTCAAAGGGAAGAAGCAGAAGAAGAGACAGGCACGAGCCATAGCTAGCTTGCAGGAGCAGTTGGCTGATATGAACTTACAGCGAGATCAGGCGGTTGAGAGAGGTGATAGAGCTATGCAGCGAGTGCATACGTTGACTCAAGCCAACAACAATGCAGACCGCATGATTGGACAGTTGGTCCAGGAAAGGAATGAAGCCTGGAACGCAAGAAACCTTTTGTTGCAGAGAGTCGATGAGCTAGAGGAATACAACGGCAACCTGCACGAAGAGTTTCACGCGCTCTACAATGGGGTTGGCCCATATGCTCCGCCGAACGCCGCTGGCATGGACATCGACGACGACAACCAGGATGAGCCTGTAGTTTCACCGGGAGGCGATGGTGACGTCTCCGATCCCGACGATGGCCACGAGGAGTAGGCTAGTTGCCTTGCGCTAGTAACTAGGTCTTGTCGCGATGACCTTTCTTTTGTTGGCATGTAATCTATCATATGTTGCTTCGAACGTATGAGAATTTGCATGTGTTTGGAACTTGATTTTCGAATGCGATATCTGAACGCATAAAAAGTCCAGTGTATGTATGCTGGCAATGTGATTGTATGGACGCGATGTTTGCCGTTTAAGTAATCCGATTAAGTGCTGTTGTTTTAATTGGAATTGCGATTATTGTGCCTCTGTTTTATTGTATGAATTTATTCTCTCTAGTAAATTCAGTACGGCATAATTTTTCCTTCACTCGCAATTATTACAGCTCCACTCAATCATTACTTGTTGCTGAAATATGCAGATGACAAACACTCGCCGAACCACTTATGAAGCCGCTGAGCCCGGTGCTAACGGTTCAGGGACTGGTGGTGGTGGAGGAAATCATGGCAACAACAATGAGCCTCCCCATGAACCGCATTTGCCACCTCCTCCCCCGTTCACCACCGAGATGTTTCTCGCACAGCTGCTCGGGAGTCAGCGCAATGCAGAACAATCCCAGAAGAACATGGAAGATTTTCTGCGCACCATAGCCAACAACGTGCAACGTGGTAACAATCAAGGCGGTGGCATGGGAGTAAACCAGTACAGCAGCTTCAAGGATTTCATGGACACCAGGCCACCCGTATTCAAGGAAGCAACAGAGCCACTCGATGCTGAGGAATGGATCAACACGATGGAAGATAAATTCCGTGTGTTGAGGATGACTGAGGTGCTGAAAACGGAGTATGCTGCACTTCAATTGCAAGGACCGGCGGGAATGTGGTGGAAGCACCATCGCACCACCTTCCCTCCAAATGCTCAGATTTCTTGGAGAGAGTTTGCTGAGGCCTTCCGTGGAGTCTATATTCCACCCGGGCTGACTGAAATGAAGTTGGGAGAGTTTCTGGCATTGAACCAGGGTACCAAAACCGTGACGCAATACCTGCATGCCTTCAACAACTTGTGTCGCTATGCTCCCGACATGGTTGACACAGATGCCAAAAGGATAGCCAGTTTTAAGAGGGGTCTCAATCCAAAAATGATGAAGCATGTTGGTACCAACAACCGCGTCAGATTCAACGACTTCATCAGTGACTGTCTGAAGCAGGAGAAGAATAACAACGCCAGCACCGCAGCCAAGACACGCAAGAGAGCCTTCGAAGGTGGGCCGTCTCAAGCTAGAGCACCTATGGGAGGTCGTCCTCCTTATCGCCCATCGGCACCTGGTGCTAGATTCAGGCCACCTCAGCCAAGAAGCCAGAACTTTCTGTGGACCTCAAAAGCCGTACAAGATGGCAGTACAGCCCAACAAAGCAGCCGCAACTGCGGTACAAGGCAGTTCCAAGGGAGCTGTGGGATCTGCCGGGACAGTGAGAGGACCCTGCTATAACTGTGATCAACCCGGTCATTTCTCGAGGTTTTGTCCATACCCGCCCAAGAAGAAGCAGCAGACTTATAATGCTAGAGTGCACAGTACAACAGTGGATGAAATTCAGAGGGAGAGCCCGTCACTGCTGGTAAGTTTACTGTCAATGAAAACCCTGCAGTTGTTCTATTTGATTCTGGATCATCGCATTCTTTTATGAGTCAAGCATTTGCACAGAAGCATGAACAACTATGCACAGAATTGGGTTATGGTTACCGTATAAGTTCAGCAGGGGCTGATGTTTTGACCAACCGGATGGTTCGAGGGGCAACCCTTGAATTAGGTAGCAGGAAGTTCCGAGTGAACTTGATAGTTATGCCTGGGTTAGTCTTGGATGTCATTATAGGGATGAATTGGATGAAGGATTGGGGAGCAGTCATAGATACTGGAGGTCGAGTACTTACCCTTAAGGATCCCCTGGGTGAGGGTACTTTCCAAGTACCATTGCCTCGAAGAACAGACCTTATAAGTGTTACATGCGCTACGGCAGTCATTCCTATTCATCAGATTCCGGTAGTGTGTGAATTCCCGGACGTATTCCCGGATGAGCTACCTGGTCTTCCGCCAGATAGGGAGATTGAGTTTGGAATTGAGTTAGTCCCCGGAACAGCTCCGATTTCAAGGAGGCCCTATCGGATGCCTCCCGACGAGTTAGCTGAGCTAAAGAAGCAATTAGAAGATTTGTCGAAAAAGGGGTTTATTCGGCCAAGCAAGTCTGAATGGGGATGTCCAGCTTTGTTTGTGAAGAAAAAGAAAGAGGGCACGTTGAGAATGTGCGTAGATTATAGGCCACTCAATGCTGTGACCGTCAAGAATAAATATCCCTTGCCACATATTGATGTTCTGTTTGACCAATTATCCAAGGCCAAGGTGTTCTCAAAAATAGATTTGAGATCCGGTTATCATCAGATTAAGATTAGGCCACAGGATATACCAAAAACTGCATTTTCCACCAGATACGGGTTGTATGAGTATCTTGTCATGTCTTTTGGCTTGACAAATGCTCCCGCATATTTTATGTTCTTGATGAATACGGTTTTCATGCCAGAATTGGATAAGTTTGTGGTAGTATTCATCGATGACATTCTGGTGTACTCCGAGAATGAGAAAGATCACGAAGAGCATCTGAGAACTGTCTTGACCAGACTTAGAGATCATCAATTGTATGCTAAGTTTAGCAAATGCGAATTCTGGTTGAAGGAAGTTCCTTTCCTTGGTCACATTCTGTCAGAGAATGGAGTTTCAGTCGATCCAAGTAAGGTGCAAGAAGTTATGAATTGGAAAGCACCGACCTCAGTTCCTGAGATTAGAAGTTTCTTAGGACTAGCGGGTTATTACCGTCGCTTTATACCAGATTTCTCAAAGATCGCCAAACCGATGACGAGTCTCCTATAGAAGGATCACAAGTTTGTGTGGACAGAGGAGTGTGAAGCAGCTTTCCACACTTTGCGGAAACTGTTGACCACTGCTCCTGTTCTAGCACAACCGGATATAGAGAAACCATTTGATGTGTTTTGCGACGCATCAAAGACTGGATTGGGTTGTGTTCTTATGCAAGAAAGGAGAGTCATAGCTTATGCATCACGTCAATTGAGAAAGCACGAGGTCAACTATCCAACACATGATCTGGAACTTGCTGTCAGTTGTGCACGCCCTAAAAATTTGGAGACATTATCTACTTGGTAATGTGTGCAATATTTTCACGGATCACAAGAGTCTTAAGTATATCTTTACCCAACCAGAGCTAAACATGAGACAGCGTAGATGGTTGGAATTGATCAAAGATTACAACTTGAATGTGCAATATCATCCTGGTAAAGCCAATGTAGTGGCAGATGCTTTGAGCAGAAAGTCACATTACTTGAATGTGCAGCCATTACTTGAAGATGGATTCGATCTAATGCATCCTGCTGTGTTACATAGTATTCAGATTAGTTGCTCGTTGGAGAGTAAGATAATAGAAGGCCAGAAAACTGACAAGGGAATATTCCACATCAAAGAGAAAATAAAAGAAAAGCCGTCTCAACACTTTAAAGTGGATGAACAGGGCGTGTTGTGGTTTGACAACCGTCTTGTGGTTCCCAAGGATCGAGAGCTTAGGAATAAACTCATGGATGAAGCTCACCTTTCTAAGCTATCTATCCATCCTGGAAGTAGTAAGATGTATCAAGAACTAAGATCTCGCTATTGGTGGACCAAAATGAAGAAAGAAATTACAGCATATGTTGCCAGATGTGACACATGTTGTCGAGTGAAAGCCATTCACATGAAACCTGCTGGTATGTTGCAACCCTTATCAGTCCCTAGTTGGAAGTGGGACGATATCAGTATGGATTTTATCATGGGTTTGCCCACTACTCAAAAAGGACATGATTCGATTTGGGTAATTGTGGACCGTCTTACCAAGACCGCTCATTTCTTGCCTGTCAAAACAGATTATCGACCACCTCAATATGCCGAGAAGTATATCGCAGAAATTGTGAGGTTGCATGGTATACCAAAGACCATAATATCTGATAGAGGCTCACAGTTCACGGCTCATTTTTGGGAACATTTACACAAAGGCTTAGGAACTAGTTTGATTCGCAGTACCGCTTATCATCCTCAGACAGATGGTCAGACTGAACGAGTAAATGCTGTTTTGGAGGATATGTTGAGAGCCTGTGTATTGTCTTCTAAGGGATCATGGGAGTCATGGTTACCGTTAGCTGAGTTTTCTTATAATAATAGTTATCAAGAAAGCATCAAGATGGCCCCATTCGAAGCTTTATATGGCAGAAAATGTAGAACACCATTGAATTGGATCGAGCCTGGTGATAGAAGGTATTATGGCATTGACTTTGTAGAAGAAGCCGAGAAGAGAGTTCATATTATTCAGCAGAATATGAAAGCTGCCCAATCACGTCAGAAAAGCTATGCAGACAAAAGAAGGAGACCCCTTGTGTTTGAAGTTGGAGACTATGTTTATCTGAAAGTCACACCAATGAAGAAGAAAAGGTTTGGAATCCGAAGAAAGCTTGCCGCAAGATTCGTAGGACCATACAAGATCTTGGAACAAAGAGGTCCGGTAGCCTACAAGTTAGAGTTACCTGAGACAATGAGTACAGTTTTCCCAGTTTTCCATGTATCACATCTCAAGAAATGCTTGCGTGTTCCGGAGGAAAGAATAGAACCTCGAGGTATTCAACTCAAATCAGATTTGGTGTATCGTGAACAACCAGTCCGAGTGTTAGACACTAAGGAACGTGCTACTCGGAATAGTGTGGTGAAAACATACAAGATACAGTGGGATCATCATGATGAGGGAGATGCAACTTGGGAAACAGGAGAGTATCTACAGAAAGCTTATGAAGAATTTTATAACAAATGGTTCGTAACCCAAATCTCAGGGACGAGATTTTTATAAGGGGGGAGGGCTGTAACACCCCTGGTGTTATTCTTGCCTAATTGCACTTGCATTTCATATTCATGAGCATCATTCATCAATTCATGAGCATATGTCACTTGAAACATGGGAAAACATGGCCTTGAAACAAATATAACATTTGTATTGTTTTTCATCGTTTCAGTGCATTCTGTGCTTGATTCTTGCGTGACCAATGTGTGATATGGCTAAATATATTTCTAAACACCTTAGCTATGCTTAGAAAGTCATTAGGAACAATGTTCATGTTAACCATTTTGACAAATTAAGTTTTCAAATAGTGGTTGACTTGTTTTGACTCCTGGACTCTTTGGTTTGACTGTTTAAAAAGTATAACTTAGAGTCTATGCATGTCTGAGCAACCTAAAGCAAAGTTGTAGGGAATTAAATTCTAAGCAACTTTCATTTTTGGTACATTTTCAAAAGAGGTCATTTTCTTGCTCAAAATAATGTTTGAAAGATGGCATTTTAAAATTTTCTTAAAAATCAATTGAAAAATTCCATTTCAATTTTTCTGGGCCGCCGCCTCGCTTCTGGCCTGCCAGCCGAAGCCGGCCCAGCGAGCTCCCGCGCGCCGCGCGCCTCGCCTCGCTCGGCCCAGCCCAGCACCGCGCCAGCCCGGCCTGCCTCCGCGCGCCGCGCCTTCTTCTCCCGCGCGCCGTGCCCGTCGCCGCGCCACGTCCCGACCGCGTCAGGCGACGCCCGCCGCGTGTCCGCCACGCGCCCGGCTAGCTCTGACCACGCAGCGCGCTGGCGGGCTTGAAGAGGAGCGCGCCCTGCTGCCAGCCGTACGCGCTCTGCCTTCACTCCTGCCGCGCTGCCCTTCCCTCCGCCCTCGCCGCGAGCCCCGAGCTCCGCCCTCGCCACGCCCGAGCTCCGCCGGCAGTCAAACTCCCTCACCACCGCGCCTTTCTCCAATTCCTCGTGCCCCGAGCTCCGCCTCGCCTTCCTCGAAGTCGTGCTCGAACTTGCTCCGCCTTCCGAGCACAGGTCGGGCCTCCCCGCGTCTCGCCGCCGACGGCCATGGTGCCGCTGTGCACGGCCACCGTGGAATCCGTCTTCCTTCTCCCCTCCAGCCTCGCCTAGCTACCCTACCGAGCTCGCCTTCTCCTTGCGCGTCTCCTGCGCTCGCTCGCTGGCGCTGCCGTGGCCGGAGACGGCCGCCGGCCGCTGGCCGAGCCCCGCCGTCGCGCCAAGCGCGCGCTCCGGCATGGCGCCTCGCCTCGGCTGGCCAGGCCGAGCCAGGCCGGGGGCTGACGCCCTGATGGGCCATCTCCTCTCCCCCGCGCTCGGGCCGCGCAGGCCGGTGATGGCCATGGGCCAGCTGTTCCATTCGGGCCGGCCCAGCATTCTGAAATGAATTAATTTCCATTTATTATTTGTTATTTGAAAACAGAAATGGTTTGCAAAATATTTGGATACTCAAAGTTGCTCCAAATTTGTTGAAACAAATTTTTCTAGGTTCCTTATCACCAGATCTACTTGGGAAAAATTGTGCATGTCATTTTTGAGATACTTTTCTGTAGAACTTTATTTAATCATGAATATTGCTGATAACTTGAAAAATATGTAGAAAAATATATAGGCTTCAGAAAAATATGATTCCAAGTTTGTTAATCTTCTTGTGTCATGTACTCCTTAGGAAAAATCTGTTTCATGCATGTGCTGTGGAAAACTTTGGAGGTGTAGTTCAAGTGCCTTTAAGGGCTGATTTTTGTTATTTTTGATAGAGAGCAAACTTTGTATAAAACATGCATGTGGTAATTTTTGTACAGTCATTATATGCTATGAAGAACCTAGGAAAAATATTAATTCTGTTGTTTGACACTTTTCATAGTACAAAGTAATTTCATGCTCATTTTCATGCTATAGCTTGTCATTTTTGTGTAGGATGGTTTACTTATCCAAATGCCATGAAATTTTTATGGTAGTCTGTTTAGGGTAGTAGTATGCTACTGCAATTTTCTCAGATTTTTAGGAGCATCAGAAATATAGGTTACTATTCAAACCTATTATTAACTAGGGTTTAAGCCAGTGTCGCTTTAAGTGTGATTAAGAAAGTCGTAAAGCTTTGGTGTATCTTTGAAGCATTTCATAAGATAGGTTAACTTAACATATTAGTAGTAGAAAAGAATGCAGTAGATGACATGTGCTTGTAGTATAGTTCTTAGATGATGTTGACTACCTTGCATTTCAACATATCCATTGCATTCATCTCCTTCGATGCACCGTTTGCATAATCACTTACACGCATTGCATCATACAGGATCGCAAACCGAGAACCCAGTCGTCATACCCGAGGAGCCCGAGGAGCAGCTCGAGGTGCAGCAGCAGGAAGTGCCAGAAGCCGACGAGGAGGACGTTGAGGAACTTCCGGAGTGCCCCGATCACCGTCCGAGCTCCTTCGAGAGAGGCAAGCCCCGGAGCATTTTTCTCCCGGTTTGCAATGATTTAATTAAATGCTTTACTTTAATTGATGCATTACGTTCAGGAGTTGTTTGCAACCGTTGCTGCATTATACCTTGTTTACCTTTGTTATACTATATCCTTGTTACCCTGGTATCCGCAGTCGAGTCAATGCTTAGCTGGCTTAGACCGGTAGAAGTCGGGTGATTTCCTGTCACCTGCGAGCTATAGGTGGTTACCTGGATCTGCTTGGATGACTATGAAGTCATGGTATAACTAAGTGTTAAATGAAGTTGAGACCGGACGGAGACTTGCAGAGTTCTGGACTGTAGTGTTTCCGTCTGTGTCGATTAAGGACCGACCGTTGTTGGGCCTCGAGTCATGTTGAACGCATGCCTTACATTTAGCTGGCCGGATAAAGTACCTTCCGACCGCGAAGCTGGGAGATTTTTCGGGCCGAGTAGATTGCCCGCAACGCACTGTACCGGAGCAGGTGTGGTAGGACACGGGGGCGGGATGATAAGACCAAAGTGCAGTCGGTCGGCCCCCGGGTACATGTGGTTCCTGGCAAACTCGAGATTCCTAGAAAGTTGACTCGGTGATCAATATCTCACTTTAGCGGGTGAGTGAGGTTTGTGTAAGGAATAAATCACCAGCTGGTTAGGAATCGATTCGAATCGCCATCGCTCCTGGATAGTGAGCACTTGACTTGAGTTACTTCATCGTAGTAAATGTTATGGAACACTTGGACAGTTATAGTGAATATGACAGTATGGAAGTTGCTTAATGATCATTGGTTATCATTATCTGCTTAATCACATGTTTACTCTAGTATAGGTGCGAATCTAGTGGACAGGTTAATAATAATTAACTTGGCAATAATGCTTTTAGAAAGGTTCTTGAAATGCTAAAAATGCTTCTTTTGCAAATGAGTCAGCTACCCTACTATAAAGCCCTTCATAATCCTTGGTGTCATTATTTTCGGTTATGTCGGGTAAGTCTGGCTGAGTACCTTCTCGTACTCAGGGTTTTATTCCCACTTGTTGCAGATGGGCAGATGTACTATGGCTACTGTATCAACTGCCTGTATCCTGTGATGGGTGATGCTTAGGACCATGGGCATGGTCATTCCTTACGTCTCATCTAATGCTTTTGTTGGAGATGATCATCCGCTGGCACTGTATTTAAACTCCGCGTGAGTGTGTGTGTGGTTTGAACAAATGACTTCCGCTACTTTTATTCGAACTGGTTTGTAATAACTATGTTTAAACTCTGATGTATCTGAGACCGCGAACTTTTATGTAATATGTGATGGTGACCGCTAAACTTACTACGATCATGGCTGGGACACGAGTTGGTTTGAAATCCTTCGTGATTTCACGGACTACCGGGTTATACGGGCTTAAGTTGGATAAATCGTCTGCTCTAGTGGATGATTTTCTCACTTAATTTCGTATAATTGGTCGGTTCTGTCACAATTACCACCCTAGTAAGGCAAATGTGGTTGCAGATGCACTTAGTCGTAAGAGCCATTGCAATTGCCTGACCATGAAGACAATGGATCTGACTTTATGTCATGAGATGGAGAAGTTGAAAATAGAGATAATTCAACAAGGTAGTTTGACTAATATAATTGTTGAATCAACTATTCGAGACCAAATTATTGCCGCCCAGAAAGAAAACAAGGGTATAGCCCATATCAAAGAAAGAGTCAGGAAGGGAAAAGCAGCATGCTTTAGAATAGATAATGTAGGTGTGTTATGGTTCAAGAATCGACTAGTGGTACCAAAGGTTTCTGAGTTGCGACAGTTCATTCTTGAAGAGGCACATGCCACTAGGTTCTCTATTCATCCGAGAAGTAATAAGATGTACCATGACTTGAAACAGAGATTTTGGTGGACCAAAATGAAGATAGAGAATGCTCGATATATAGCCAAGTGTGATACTTGTCAAAAAGTAAAAGCTATACATTTGAGGTCTGCTGGAGAGTTACAGCCATTGCCTATTCCAACTTGGAAGTGGGAGGATATTAGTATGGACTTTATCGTCGGTCTACCCAAGACATCAAAAGGTTTTGACTCAATATGGGTTATTGTAGATCGACTAACCAAGTCAGCACATTTTCTTCCAGTTGAGAGTGTATATCCCACTATCCAATATGCCAAGATGTATTTAGCACGAATCATGAGCTTACATGGTGTACCAAAGACCATTGTGTCGGATAGAGGTACACAGTTTGTTTCCAACTTTTGGAAACAATTGCATGCTTCGATGAGTACCAAACTTCTATATAGTACCTCTTATCATCCATAGACTGATGGTCAGACAGAAAGAGTAAATCAAATACTTAAAGATATGTTAAGGTGTTGTGTCCTTAACTATTCCAATAAGTGGGATGAATGTTTGCCTTTGGCTGAGTTCTCATACAACAATAGTTATCAAGAGAGCATTAAGATGACTCTGTTTGAAGCACTCTATGGTCGTAGATGCAGAACATCGCTAAATTGGTCTAAACTCGGGGAAAGATGGTTCTTTGGAGTTGACCTTGTGAAAGAAACAGAAGAGAAGGTTAGGCAGATACAAAACAATTTGAAGATAGCTTAGTCCCGACAAAAGAGTTATGCAAATAAACGACGTCGACCATTGGTGTTTAACAAGGGAGATTATGTATATCTGAAGGTATCACCAATGAAGGGAGTCAACCATTTCAGGGTTAAAGGCAAGTTAGCACCTCGTTATATTGGACCATTTCAAATTTTGGAGAGGTGTGGAAAAGTGGCATACCGCTTGAAGTTACCAGAACATCTCTCAGCTGTACACGATGTGTTCCATGTCTCCTAGTTAAAGAAATGACTTCAAGTGCCTGATTAAAATATTGATATTGAAGGAGTAGAACTTTAATCTAATTTGACCTATCCTGAATATCCTATCTGAGTTCTGGATTAGAAAGACCATGTCACTCGAAGGAGGACAATCAAGTTCTACAAGATACAATGGAATCAACAATCAGAAGAAGAAGCTACTTGGGAATCTAAAGATTTCTTGCTAGAACAGTTTCTGGAGTTTCTTGCGTCGATATAGAATAATGTTAGTTGTGTTTTGTCTTTACGAACCATGTTTTATGAAAGGACCTTAGTTGTTTTATGGTCAAGTTTTGACTGTTTTTGCTTGACACATTTCCTTTTCCATTACTTTATGCTAGGACTTTTAAATCTCGGGACAAGATTTCTTTTAGGGGGAAAGGTTGTAACACCTCTGATGTTTTAAACACTAAAATATGCCATGTCATCGTATGCATTGCACATCATTTTTGAGTTAGTGAAAACTTTGATAATGCATTCACTAAAACAAGTTTACTTTTATGATTATATGTGTTGACATGTATGGATGAATCAAGTTCATAACTCTAGTATTAAATTTGAATTCCAAAACCCTAATTTCCAGCATTTAAATTCTGTCCTGGAAAACCTAATTCAAAATCTAAGCACATTTTGGGGTTGAGCCTAAAATGAAAAGTGTAGAGCTTGTCAATGTGTACAAAGTTGGTTTTTAGAGTTTTCATAGTTGTTATGTAAAATTTGGAGTAATTTGAAAGGGGATAAATTCTTAAAGTGTCCCCTTTTGATTTCAAACTTGCATTTTCAAATCTAGACAGAATTTGGGTATTATTATTAAAGCAAAGTTGTAGAACTTTGAATTTCGAACAACTTTTATTTTTGGAGATTTTTGATTTTCTATACAAATTTGAGAGTAATTTGAGAAATTGAGTGAGTGGCAATTCGGTAATTTGCTTGAACAGTGAAAGCAAGCAGCTCTCGCCGCTGGCCAGTTTCTACCGGCTTCTAGGCATGATCGTAGCCACCTCCTGATTCACACTAGCATGGGGAAGCTGTTGTGTGTCATCTCCATGTTCCTTGGCCGTGCTATAAAGCCGAGACACCGTCGTCGTCCTCATCCGTTCCTTCCTCTGTTTTTCCCATACCGTCACCCTGCTCTGTCGAGCTCGCGCCAGAGTCACAAAGCTCCCCCAGCCTCAATTGAGCATGTCACCGATCTGCCTGTACCTTGTGAACCTAATCGACCAGTCCTAGACACCAGAATTCACCAGGAGACGCTGCGCGCCGGCTTTCTTCTTCGCAGCCGGCCGCAACGCCGCCGACCTTGCCTCTCCGTGGCCAGCACTGTATGGCGCGTCTATGCCCTTGCTTAGCATAGTTCCAACTTCTCCATGTTGTCATGATGCTCTGTGTCTTGTTGGTTGATCTGTTCGTCCACTACAACCACCGGAACGTCGTGCTCGCCGTTGCCACCGTCGCCATCAACGCTGACAGACGCGCCCTTTGGTGCTCACAGCCAACCAAGCGCTCTAGCCTGATCTAGGTGAGCCTCTGATGCTATTCGAGTAGTTAAATGAAACTCTAGCTAACTCTAGTAGCTAGAACGCTGTTGCACCATCATGCATAGCTCGACCGAGCCGCCATGGCCGACGCCGAGCTCGGACCAAGGCGTAATTGGTTCAACTAGTGCCACCAACCGACGCGCCATGAGGTGGAGAACATGATGGTACCCTCACCGTCTCCGGCAACCTCACCGTCGGTGAGTAGTTGCCGGTCAGAGGGTCTCACCACCGTGGTCAGCGCGGGCTGACCGGTGGGGTCACCCTATCAGTGACCGTTTCAATGAAAATGAAATTTTCTATTTTGCATAAATGATTAAATAGTGCTATGATTTGTTTATTTTGTGTAGAATTAAATAGAGCTCCAAAAATTATGAAACTTTTTGTGTGACCTCTCTGAGCTGTAAAATTTTTAGGAAAAATATTAAATGTTACTTTTCGGTACATTTTGAATGTGATAAAAATTGCTCAAATTAATTAAGAAATGAGGTTGCATGATTTTTCTAGGCTTGTGTAATTATCCAAAAATTATGAAAATTGTTTTTACACTTAGTTATCATGTGATGAGCCTTCACAAAAATTTTGAGCTCAATTGGAAAAAGTTGGTTTATTTCATAATTTTGAATTAATTGTTAATTAATAAAAACAAATATTAACTCTTAATGACTTAGGTTTTGTTTGAATTTGAGATTGAGTGATGACCTTGGGTCAAAAGCATAAAATGATCCTTGGCATTTAAAGTAAGTATTTGAGTTATAAAAAGGTTTAGTTAGTTTTTGGCTTGTAACTATACCGCGAAGGAAAGTTGTATTCAAGTTATTAACTTTTGCATCCATCGTCAAGCATCATGTTTTATATTTTGCATCATTTTAGACATGGTATTATTACTACGTGTAGTGAACGAAAGTGAGAACATGGTAGTCAACCAAGTTGTTGAGGGAGTTAATCCACCTGTTGAGGTCGGGTTTGATATTTGTGGAACATCTTCGGAACTAGACTTTTCCGGCAATCAAGGCAAGCCCTGGATGCATTTAAACCTACCTTATGTTTTACAAATTTATATCGCTTTTATTATTAAATGTTGCATTAAGTGATTAGAGTTGAGTGGAAACCTAATTGGTGCATCACCAACCTTGTTTTTCCATATCAACCTTGCTACCAGTTTTAATTCGAGAATGCCTAATTATGCTTAGCCATGCTTAGACCGATAGAAGTCGGGTGATTACCTGTCACCTACGAGATATAAATGGATTTTGGATACGATTGGGTATTTATGTTATCATAAGATGTAACCATGTGGAGTAATAATTTTAGACCGGGCGAACTCGGTGTATGAGAGCCACAAGACATGGATGTCTTGTGAGCGGGTTCTTTCCGCCTGTGTCAGTTAAGAACCGTCCGTTGTTGAATTACATGAGGTGAGACTTTGTAGTACTAGCCACATACTCCGGTAAGCCTTAACTCAGCTATTCTATTATAAGAATGGCTACTCGCGCACTGGGAGTGGAGAGATGGCGAGAGTAGCGTGTACCCATGTGGCAATGGGCTAGACTAGTGGAGTACTGTGCTCCCGGGTGGCGCGGACCCGTTCTTATTTTAGAGAATCTGAGGGTAGGTTGGTATATGTAGGTCAGGGACCTGCATATGTCATGTGGTTGGGAATCCCCAGCTGGGTTATAATCGGTTCAAATCATCGTTGCTCCTCGGTTATGGAGACTCAACTCACTGTTCATCATCGTAGTTAATAAATGAAACTTGAGGAAGATTTGAGAAAGGGTTTGATATGAAGTTCATGATCTCAATCCGGATCATGGCAGATTCATATATGATCTTGATGAGAGTTATATGTTGAAAGAAAGAATCTTATGATAGAGCTTTTACACAAAAGAACTTTGATTCTTGCTAAAGCCTTTCTTTGAATCCTCGAGCCTGCATTTCCTTAGTTTTCTCTGTTTTTACGTCGGTTTAGTCTTGTTGAGTACTTTTGTACTTAGGGTTCTTTAACCCTTGTTGCAGATGAGCCTCATGGGCAGGTCTGCCTCGGACCATGCTGCATGACGGTTGTTCAAATCAAAGATGTCGAGTAAATGTGTGGCCCTTGGGCAGGGCACTTTAAATTGTGTGTTTTGTATCATGTTACTTAGGCTACTCCACTACTATGGTTTGTAATAATAATCGCTCTTAGTTTATAAAACAACTATTTTGTAACTAAGTTATTGTAAGACTTCCACTATTTTACTCTGATGTATATTAATGAATAAACTGTTGTAATACTACAATGACTCTATGATGGATCCTGCTCGAAAGAAATCATGGATGATTCGGGTTTCCTGAGGACACCCGATAGGCTTCTTAAGTTATCGGGAACATATGCATAGTCGTCAGAAGTCATTGGACAATGACAGGTGCATGTGGGCCCTATAATTTAGGAGGTTCTGCCATAGCTACAATCCAAACTCTTACCACATATGTAGGGGGAGCAATTGCTACCATATGGAGTTCATGAAACTTGTCCATATCCTTTACACATGGCAAATATGCTTGGACAAGCAACATGGATTCAAATGAACTTTAATTCATATCGTTGTATAAGGGTTGTCATCAATTACCAAAAAGGGGAGATTAAAAGCTCTAGTTTGGTTTTGGTTAATTGATGAAACCCTAAGTGCTAACCTAGTTTATCAAAGTGATCATGAGATAGGTAGCACTATTCCAAGTGATGAAGCAATGATGAAAATCATGACAATGGTGATGGCATGGTTATGATCAAAGGCTTGAACTTGGAAAAGAAGAAAGAGAAAAATAAAAGGCTCAAGGCAAAGGTATAAAATGTAGAAGCTATTTTATTTTAGTGATCAAGACACTTAGTGAGTGTGATCACATTTAGGATAGATAGCCATACTTTTAAGAGGAGTGAAACTCATATCGAAATGTGGGTATCAAAGTGCCACTAGATGCTCTGATTCATTGCACATGCATTTAGGATCTAGTGGAGTGCTAACACCCTTGAAAATATTTGTGAAAATATGCTAGCACATGTGCACAAGGTGATACACTTGGTGGTTGGCACATTTGAGCAAGGGTGAAGGAGATAGAGATGATAGAAGGTCAGTCTCGCTATTTTACAACTGACCAAACACTAGTCTCAGGAGGACCGGCGAGTTCGGTCAGGCGTGGCAGTGATATCCTGGCGTTGGTCATGCGACCGAATGCTGGGCCTCTGACTGACCGGACACTAAAAGGTAGCGTCCGGTCAGAGCAGATGTAGCTGCATAGAAGTCAGGGTAACTGACCAGACACTGGTTGTGTCTGGTCAAGTGCGACTGGACTTGTCCGGTCAAAGAAATGTGTCTATGGGAGCTTATTGGATACAACCAGACGCTGTGGTCCGGCGTCCAGTCACTTTCTAACTGACACATCTGGTCAAGTCTTGACCATTGAGATCCATTGGCTCCTGTTGAACGCTGAATGACACATGGCCACCATCAGGCAACCGGACGCTGAGCCCTGCGTCTGGTCAATAGGACCGGAGCATCTAGTCAACCCGATCAGTGCCCAATGAAGGGGTATAATGGCTCTATTTCATGGGGGCTTCTATTTAAGCCCTATGGCCAACACAAGCTCACACTCTTGCACATTTTCATTGATATAGCAACCTTGTGAGCTTAGCCAAAGCACTCCCACTCATCTCCATCATTGATCCATCATCTTTGTGAGAATGGGAGAGAATCCAAGTGCATTGCTTGTGTGATTGCATCTAGAGGCACTTGGTATTCATGTTGCACTACGGATTTCACTTGTTAGTCTTGGTGGTTGCCACCACCAAGACAACTTAGTGAAGCGGTGGAGGATCGGCACGAGTTGTTGATTATTTGTGGCCGCCTCTGGTGATTGTGAGGGGAGTTGTACCTTCCCCGACGGAGTGCCGAAAGGTAACTCTAGTAAATTGCTCATGTCATTGAGTTAATTCACTTGTGGGTAGGTTCTTGCGGTGTCCAATCGTGTGGACAAGGTTTGTGAAACACCTCTTAGCCACCGAACCACCAAGTGTTGGTCGACACAACAGGGACTAGCGTGTTGGCAAGCACGTGAACCTCGGGAGAAAATCAGTTGTCGCTTGACATTTGTATTCTCTCGGTGATTGGCGTAATCTTCATCTTGTGATTAGTTCATTCCTCTACACGGCGGTATAATCATCCTACTCACTCACTTATATTCTTGCAAACTAGTTGTAGCAAGCTCTTTAGTGTAATTAGAATTGAGAGCCTGTATTGTTATTCTAGTTCAGCTAGCTAGTAGGATTGCAAGTGGTGTGTCAAGTGATCATTGCTACTAGAATTGTTGGATAGGTGGCTTGCAACCCTTGTAGAGCTAGAGCAAGTTTGCACTTCACCATTTGTCATACTAATCAAATTGCTCTAGTTTATTTGTAGAATTTAAATAGGCTATTCACCCCCCCCTCTAGCCATATTAGGACCTTTCACCTTCACGCTTACAACCGATCCATCAAGCTAAGTATTGTCATGATCTTCTCCGCCTTGATCACATGACTCAATGTCATGTCTCATGTGCAATAAGCTCCTTCATCATCACATGTGTGAGCTTTGCAACATCTCCAAGCCATTTTCACCTTCATGGCATATGTTGCTCACACATATGTTCCTATGGACTAATCACCCGTGTATCTCACATAAACACAATTAGTCCACCCTAGGTTGTCACTCAATTACCAAAACCACACAAGGACCTTTCAATATTATGTACCCTGTTATGTATGCCCAATCGGATCACTACAGCTCTCGGCTCACCCTTTATAACTATTGAATTCAGAAGTTGGGCTCAAGATTGTGGCATCAGCATTGATTATGCTTTCGTAGCCCATCCTCAAGCAAACGGCCAAGTAGAGTGGGCTAATGGGCAACTCCTAGCCAGATTAAAGGCCAGGCTATTTGACGAGCTTAAAGACTATGGCAGCAAGTGGATATACGAGTTACCCAATGTGGTTTGGGGATTGCACACTTAGCAAAGCAGAGCGACAGGGTACTCTCCTTTTTCTTGGTTTATGGCTCAAAGGCCATCTTACCAGTAGATTTGATATGGAACTCTCGTAGGGTTGAATACCATAATGAAGGCGAAGCAGATAAAGCCCAACGGCTAGAAATTAACAGTGCTGAAGAAATTAAGCTTAACACACTCTTTCAGTCTGCCAGGTACCTACAAGGCCTATGATGTCACTATGACAAGAACGTGCATCCTCATACCTTTCAAGTTGGAAATCTAGTTGTCAAATGTATGCAGAATAACTTGGGACGCCACAAGCTACTCAGCCTCGGGGAAGGCCCCTTCATCATCTCTAAAGTTACCCGGCTAGGTTCCTTTGAGTTAATCACAGAGGACGGTGATCCCATGCCTAACTCCTAGAATATTGACCAACTATGGAGATTTTATGCTTAATATTATTAAGTAGTTTTCTTGTTTAAGTAAATTTAGTGTCCTAGCATCTGTACTTAAGATTCTTTATTAATATAGAATCAATGTTCTTCGCTAGATGAATCTGTCATTTTACTTTTTACACAACTTTTTAGTTGTCCCTCTTTGTTGAAGTTTTTGTTACATCATATACAAGATATACAACTAACTACTTGTGTGGCTACACATCTCTCAATATGATAAATTTAGTCGACACACAGTTCTTATTCTGTATACCGAGTACTAAGCTATGTTACATGAGATACGCCTCCTACCCAGGGTGGCTTACATATTCTTGGTCGGGAGCCAATTACTGACATTTAGTTTAACTGTTGCATGTCGTCCTAGGTAGGGTGATTCCTAGAAGCATGTAACCTATTCATTGGCTATGGGAAGGGATCCTAACAGCAAACAATCGCTACATAGGTTCCTTGAACAAGTGACTTCGAGCACTTAACATCAATGGAAGGGTCCAACATGATTTCAATCATAGCGACTACGTTGATCACCTTTTTACTCGGCTACTCAGTCTTACATGCCTTTCTAAAGGACTCAACAAGACAAATTTATAGACTAAGTAGACTACAGTCTTACTTGAAAGATTACCAAGTCTAAATGATTTAAAAAACCTATCTTAGGTGCTTAAGTACCCAGACAAGATGGATCATATTCACAGCATACAGGCTAAGTTTTGTCATTAAACTAACAAGCTTACACAAGCAAAAGAATATTGTTTCTTACAACATGCCTACCTAGCACATGTGCTCAACAAGTTTTTTCAAACTTACATAGCCTATTCATCAGGCTTCTCCATCCTAAGGTCTAGTTCATCAGTTATGGTGGTGGTGAGTCCATTGAGTTCCTCCTCAGCTCTCTCCATGGCAGCAAGATGACCCTCGTCATCATAGTCCATGGTTATCTACTAGAGATCGATAGCCATGTATAGCACTCGGAGTGTACTAAGTACATTCCAGACATAGACCTTGGCGGCTCCATGCACATAGCTTTCGAAGCGGTTGGGGATATCTTTTACTATATCTACCCACCTTTTTCACCATGTTTTGGCTTACGGAAGAGGATGGTGAGTGGCTTAAAAGCTTCCCAAAGCGTGTTCCGCTCCGACTGCGCTCTCTCTAGTTGAGCCTTCATCTCATTCACTAACATCAGAGCCTGCATCAGATCATGATCAGCTCCCCGCTTTATTAGCTTAGTGTCGGGTTCATAAACCCGGGGTCCCTCAGGGACCAGGCTTCCACGCTAAGGCTCAGCCCAAGAGTCTAAATACAACAGGCTAGAAGGACGGCACAGTCACTGACCAGAAGGTCTGGACAAAAAGGAGCAGCGCCCGCTCGTTGACCCCTTCGGCCCACCACTCCGATTGGAGCACTCGCTTCGGCCTCCAGCCGCCTCTAGACGTCCTCTCCGATTGGAAGGCCTGGCCCAAAGCACTACTTCTGACTCTAACACCATGTCCCTCGGACTGAGGCTCGTAGGAACCCTACTCACTGCTCTTCTCCAACCAGCGCACTCAGAGCCGACTGGAGCCATCCGACCGGGGAGGCCCGCTCGGTAGGAACCAAGAGACGTGTGGAGAAAAGCAAGGCAAGGCTCACAAGTCAAAACCACTGTACCAGGGACCATACCCTGCATGGAACAGTACTCTACAGCCACCCTAACACAAATAGTATTGTAGGCACCAACATCTCCCTCTACAGTAATGTAGGCACCGCTAAAAACTACCATACGGTAAGACCCCCCCCCCCCCACGTGCCTCTGGGCATCGATAGCGTTATGGGCACCGGGATTTACCATACCAGGTGAACATGCTGAGACTCCTCACATGCCTCTAGGCATCAAACAGTATTTGAAGGTACCAACGTCTACCATCCCTAAAGAATGCAGCACGACCTCCCACATGCATTTGACATTCTACAGTGACATCAATAGTGTTGTAGGCGCTTACCATTATCTTGTACCCATCGGCATGGGCAACAAGGCTCGGTAGGCGTGGGCAACAAGGCTCGGTAACATACGCACCCTTTCCCTCTCACTTGTAAAGCCGTCCCCTTCATCTATAAAAGGGGGTGCGCTTCCTCCAACAAGGGAGACCGATTCTAGTTTATCTGAGTTCCTTAGATCGATAGCTCACAACCACAGAATCACCAGGTTCAGACCTCAAGCACCTGCTTGAACACTTAGCTCATAGCGAAGTTCCTGTCGCTCTTGGCCCTTCCGACCGGAGCTGACCGGATCTCTTGTACACCCCACCTTTCTCCTTCTAGTTTGTAACCCCACTGCAAACTTCAAGCACCTGGGCTCAGGAATAAAGTCACCAACCGACCCTGACTGGACATAGGGCACGTTGCCTGAACCAGTATAAATCATGTGTCATTGAGTGCTAGGCCACCTCTGATCACAACGTACAGCAAAACTACAAATATTCACTAGTTGGTCACTTTCTGCACCAACAGTTGGCGCCGTCCGTGGGGAAGACGCTGTACGTTCAACACTTTTTTGTCATCGGATGGCCCATTTTTCCGCCACCCCCGCTATGGCGGGCTCGGGCGATATGATTCGCTTTGGCTCATTGGAGTTTCCCGCACCCTCGCCCGCTAGGATGCGGGTTCCACCTGTCTTCGAGCCATCCCAGGCCTTCCTCTTTGGAAGCCTGGACTTCGTTGCTGACCAACTCAGTGTACTACACCTCTATGAGAAGGCTCGTGACCCGACACTCGTCGGAGGGACGTCCTCCATCAACTCTGGGACACACAACTTCGACGACGCGGCATCTGTGCTTCATTCTAAGCAAACTCTCTGCTCAAACCCCGCTGTGAGTAATATACATGAAGTTATTTACTTACTACATTCTATCTTTTGCCAAATACCCAAAGGGCTGCCTTTGTCCCCGTCGCGACCACTGCATGGCTGGTTCCCCTACGGCCTCGTGTCTCCCGTGGATGCATATGCCCGAGGACTCCAAAAGATGCCATCACCGCACCCTATCATGTCTGAGTTTGTGGGGATGGTGAGCTATGCTCCCACCTGTTTCCTCGACATCATGGATGATGATGTCGGGAGTGATGGCTCCAGCATTGTTGATGTGGCACCTAGCCACCATCCATCCCAGGAGTAGCTATGGTGGATGCTCCGGAATAGCCACCAGGGGTAATGGAGTCCTTCCGGACCCATGCCCCTCCAGACCCTAACGCGGAGACCCACGAGCACACACTTGAGAACAGGGAGGAACTACGACAACGGTGGCTACATCAGCCACCAACTACGCCGTCACGCCCAGCACACCACAGTGCGCCCCGCGCGCATAGACTAGCGAGCAGGCATCTGGGGCACACCTGTCAGGTCCAGCACAACACCATGGATAGGGGGAATGATCCCCCACACTTCGCTTGGGCGAACCAGAACATCAGCCGCCACGGCAATGCTTCTGCATGGCCTGTTCCAAGCCGAAAGGACCCTCATGAACAGGCGATCCACCGGAACCTCCGAGCACTAGTGGAGACCTGCCGCTGTTCAACAAGCGGAGTGCTCCATATCGCAACGCCGACATGCATCCTCGTTCTCCGCTAGGGGAACAAGAACTGCGATAGATGGGTCGCTCCACCCGATCGCTGCTACAACCACTGAAGTGTGGCACAGGAGGCCGATCTAACACCTCGTCTTGACTTAGCGACCGCTCTGCACCGACCGCCTATATTCGCGCTGGCTCGGACCTGAACCGAGACACACGCTAGCAGCGACCGGAGTCCCTAGCCCTGATGGCCTAGGACCAGTGGACCTTGTCCAAAACCCCAACAAACTGCCATTCCCACCATGCTTCAACGAAGGCCACAGCAAAGGTAAGGCCAAGCGCCTAGGGTCAAGACAGAGGGCCCCTCCACACAGAGGGAAAAAAGAACAGAAAGGATCGCCGCCGACCGGCCAACTTCACGTCAGTTGCCGCGATCGATCACGCTGGGCATGCAGCCCCAGCAAGACCCTCCAGGCCACTTCCACGATCTCATGGAGAGCCCATGTGCCAAACACGACTACCCCTAAACCACCTCTACAAGGACTGCCAGCTCCTCAAGCACCTGCTGAGGTAGGCTGGCAGGCCAAAGGAAGAAAGAGGCGAGGAAGCAACGACCAAAGAAGGGGGCGCAGTGGGTGAGGATCTAGATCACTGAAGGTTGAAGTGATCCGAACCGGACGCGTACCGACCGAAGGACGACAACGATGCCCATCTCTCCGAACTACAGGAATAGCTATGTCATTTTTCCTAAGCTTCAATCTTACCATTGTTTACTTAGTATATGCTCCTGCAAAAGCACCCTGACCCAAACACTTTTCAGCCCGGGTGCTCGGGGGCTCCACTAGAGTACACTACTATCATTATGCTTAATGACTATCCTCCCTAGTTTTGTTTACATATGGTGAAATTCCTTCCTACCCAACCAACAGGATAGTTTGTTCCTTAGTTTTGCTTTACGTAGCTTTGCTTTAAAAACATTCCAACTGATCGCACCCCGCCTTTCCCTATGGTTATGAACAGCCGAGCCTCGCGGGCCACGCCCTGGGCTCCCAAGGTCGCGGCCTATGGGACAAATAGGCAGGTACGAGAGAAAAAGAATAAAAAACAAAATTATGCTAAGGAAAAACTAAGGAACGAAAGGGAACAGGCTCCCCCCGAATGGAGCAATTCCATCATAGAAAACAAAACCGATGGTAGTCATTAAGCATACAGTAATATTTACATGGGGGCTCCCCCACAAACTTAAACTTCTACCTTCACTAAACTACTTATATTTTGCAAGCTATTGGACCGGCCCAGCGACATCTGCTGACGAATACGACCGATGAGGGCGTGGGCTGCTCACTCCCCTGGTGGCACAACATTTGGCTCGGTTGGGGCCAGGGTGATGTTCACCTCCGACCTAGGCTCCAGTGCCATTTGCAGACTAGGGCAGCGTCTTCTCCACACATGCTTCTGGCCATATCTTCATGGCGGACGTCCATCACCCACTAGGCAGAGACTTGCTCCGCCACCGACCTTGCGTGCGGCAGCAAGCCCTCCCCGATCGACTGGATGTCCTCAATGCTCAAGCCTTCAGCATACCCATTGCAGATGGCAGCGAAGTCCAAGTTCGGTTGGTACATCGCCACCAAAGTTAGCACCCCCGATGCCCCGTAGAATAGCTCGACTCCTAATAAGGTCCCAAACTAAATCTGGGACCTCCGCCTAGCTGGACCGTGGGCGCGCTTGTGCTAGGGCGCCGACTCAAAGACAGTCCGAGATGACAAGCTAGGCAACATTGCGGATTTGGTCAAGATCCCCCTCGAGAGCACATCGCTCTTCATAGGACTTGACTAGTTCCTTCGCATTCTGGCTGAGGGTCGCCTTGATCGTCTCCAGGTCCCGCTCTAGCATCTTCACCTTTCCACCTAGCTCTGAGAGGAGTGACAAGCTCAGAAACAGGCTGAAGGAAAAAACCAACAATGAAGAACAGAAAAAGCACGTACCAACGTGGAAGTTCTCAAGGATGGAGAGATCCTCCACCTACCAGGCCACCTGCCCGCGCAGCCGGGCACTCGCGTCCTCTGTTCCCCTCACCCGGCCCTAGAGCGCGAGCACCTCCTGGTCCGCCTTTGACCGGCCCCTCCGGTCCACCTCTAGGGCCTTCCGTGCTGACTCTAGGGTGGCTCGCTCCGACGCCAAAGCGCTCTGCTCTGGCTCAAGGGCCGCCAAGGCCTCCTGAAGCGCCGCCTCGATGTTCGCCAGGGATGCCTACAACCCCGCCTCAGTCTCCACCTAGCGGGCCTTCGCCGCCTCGAGCCCTTGCTCGGTGGCAGTCGCTTGCTCCGCTGCATGCTGCCCCTCTGCCCGCGTCCGTGGTCCGCCCGGTCTTGGGACTCACGGCAGGCAGACCCTACCCGACGCTCAAGCCCGGCCATCCGAGGCATGTTCCATCCGGAGGAAGCAAGACTTGCGGGATGACATCTCCTTTAGACTCTACAAAAAACAGGCATGCTAAGGCAACCAACAAAAGGTTCAAAGGTCAAAGACAAAGTACAGAAAACTCACCACTGAGGCAAGCTGCAGGTCAACCTCCACCAACTGCTGAGCAAACCTAACCTGCCTCTGGGTGTTTCCAAGCTTCTTGAACAGGTTGGTGAGCTCGAACACCGTAGCATGCCCTTGCTCCCCAAGGATGTCCCTAGAGCTGACGCTCCCAGGAATCCTGAAGGACAAACTATGCTTTCACTTGGTCCTCAGGGCAGGCCCACTCGAGGTCACCCTCTAGTAGCCCACCGAAGGGCCTAGCCTCTAATTGGACCACCGCTAGCTCCTGTGGCGGCACCAGCGGCCCCACCGCGATATCTGGCTCGTCATTAGATGGGATATCCACCACTTCATTCGCGTGGACCACCATCAGGCGTCCTAACTCCATCTCAGCCGCACTTTCCTCCAGCGCCTTCGGCCCCCAGCAGCAAGGATGAGCCGAGCAGCCCTCCACCTGGTGAGATAGGGAGCTCGGCCTCCCTCGCCTCTTCCATCGCGACCGACGGAGGAGGGCCGCAAGAGTTACCCCCATCACCGACACCAAGATCGCCACCAACATCGACACCACCGCTGCCATCATATCAACAGCCGACCCAGAGGGCACCACCCCTAGGAGGGAAGGCTTTGCCACCACCACCCTACTCCCCCCGTCGCTCACCATAGCACGCTACAGGGTGGGCCTCTAGGTCTTCTGCATGGGAGTCGAGGTGATGCTCAGCCCTGTCATCCCTCGGCCGCTGACAGAAATTGTAGGTAAGTCACACTTTGAAAAGACTCAACCAACAAACCCTCCACAGGTACCATGAAAGGAAGATCAGGAGAAGGATACTCGAAGTCGGCGATCTCGTACTCCAGAGGACCCAATCGATGAAGGAAAAACACAAGCTCTCTCCACCATGGGAAGGGCCCTATACGGTGATCGAAGTAATTCGACCGGGCACCTACCGACTAGAGGACAACAACGGCAATGCTCTCACCAACACTTAGAACATTGAACAACTACATCAGTTTTCCCCCTAAATTGGGTCTAACCACCTTTTCTTTTTGCTATCACATAATAAACAACTTTGTCCCCGAACGGAAACACATTCCATGTCTTTGATTACCCTACGTAACTCTGTTCTTACTCCCAACCGAACGCACCCCGCCTTTCCCTATAGATACGAGCAGCCGAGCCCCGTGGGCCACGCCCTGAACTCCCAAGGTCGCACCCTACGGGACAAATGGGTAGGTACTGAGAGAGAAGGGATAAAAACGAAGATTATGCTAGGATATAAACAGAGAACGGATATCGTGGTTCTATCACAAGGGCAGTACTGATGTATTCATTGATACAAAAAATAGTTCACACGGGGACTCACCCATAAACTTAACTTTTATGTTTTCTACTACTGCAAATACTACTACGACCATAAGGGATCCGCTCAGTTCCGCTCCCTCGACTTTGGCAAGCGCAACGGGTACCTCAAGGGCGTCGCACCCATAGATGCTTAGTAGAAGAACATGGAGCTCCTGATGTTCTCATGCAGTCAAGGTAGCTCCTGGGTAGGGGCACAACCACCAAGGTAGGAAGCGAAGGGACACCCCATGTAGGCCATGCCGACTCCATCACGAACGACGAGCACGGGTCCCGGTCGGACATTTTCGACTAAAGCTCTCTGAACCCCGTCACTTAGGTCATCAAGGTGAGCATGAGTTCATTAATACAAAAACTATTCACACAAGGGCTCACCCACGATTGACGAGCGCAAGTCCTGGTCAGACATTTTGACTGAAGCTCTCTGAACCCTGTCACTTAAGCCATCAAGGTGAGCACTACCAACCCCCTCTATTTCCTTACAATCATTTTATACATCCATACGCACATTCATTCCATACGCCCATGCCTCCCAGACAATTTAGGCCCTAAACCGTCCGGGGGCTTAGGAACTAAGCATCGCATGTGCAGCGAAATGCATCACAACACTCCATGTTGCATCATGAAGCGACAGTTGCCTCATTCGACATGAGCAGCCAATAGAGCTAGGGGAGAAAACCATAGATGAGCCCCGTGCGGCCCTCACTCGGTCTAGCAGACCAGGCCATCTCAACCTTCTCGTTTGATCCTAAACCTCTCACCAAGTCCATAGAATCTCCATCGAGGGGAGGCCGTTAGGCCACCCAGGTCGGTCTCTAGAATGACCCAGGCATCTGTCAGGTTACAGGTAAAGGAGTAGTGGAATATCACAAGAGGGCTATGTTGACCCCGTCATGAACGATGGACCCAGATTTCCCTCGATCATACCCATTAGCAAACTCACTGAGCGACGTCATTCGAGCCCGAGCGATTAGGACAGGCGACAAGACTCAGCCCCTCCGGTTGTGAGGAACCAAGGATGGGGTAATGCACACAACTCACATCGACCCTTATGAAGGCCCAACAAGGCTTGGGGGCTCAAGACAAACGCCAAGGACTATGACCCCAAACTCGCTAGGATCCATGACTCTGACTCGCCCGGTCCCATGGCGCGCACTAATGCTAGGATCCGCGATCACCGCCTCGTCTGATCTGTAAACTAACCAACTAACTACACTTCCAACTGTGCTCCAAAAAACCAGGGACCATGACTCTGAACTCATGTTGACTCCTCTAGCTACACTTCCGACTGCGCTCCAAAAAACCAGGGATCACGACTCCGAACTCGCGTTGACTCCTCTGGCTACACTTCCAACGGCGCTCCAAACAATCCAAGGACCGTGACTCCAAACTCACATGATCAGGATCCATGAGCACTGCCTAGTCGCCTCGTCTGATCCCAAAAACTAACTACCTCGACCACTCGAGCTGCGCCGAGGCCAGGATCCACGACTCCGACCCACCCAATCCCACGGCGTGCACCGACGCCAGGACCCACAGTCTCAGTCTCGTCCGACCCCTAAACTAACTATTTCAAAACCACAGCACACATGGACTCTAGGGTTTGTCCAAACTAACTCCCTCACCCGATCCCACGATGCGCATCGATGCCAGGATCAGTGAGCTCTCTCACACCCGAACTAACTCCCTCACCTGATCCCACGGTGCGCATCGACACCAGGATTAGTGAGCTCTCTCACGCTCGAACTAACTCCCTCACCCGATCCCACGGCGCGCATCGACACCAGGATCAGTGAGCTCTCTCACGACCAAACTAACTTCCTCGCTCCATCCCATGGCACGCATCAATGCCAGGATTAGTGAGCTCTGTCTTGTCCAAAACCCTTGACTAACTCCCTTGCTTGATCCCACGGCGCGCACCGACGCCAGGATCCACAAGCTCCCTCTCACCCAATCTCTCAAAACAAACTAAAAACCGCCTCGGCTGCACAACGACGCCTCGGGCGATAAAATTCCATCTCAGACTAAAAACACTGCACACACCCGCTAAAACAACACCCCTAGACGGTTCTGCCCAAACTGCCTAGGGGCTCGGGGGCTACACCCGCGGGTGCGCTCATGTGCACCCGCCGACAAAATAGAAAACCTCCCTTGATGACACAGAAGACCCCCCTAGACAGGTTCTGCCCGAACCGCATCGGGGGCTCGGGGGCTACACCCACGAGTGCGCTCACGCGCACCCTGTCGGCAAGACAAAAATCCCCCAACGATTCTACCTGAATCGCCTGGGGGCTCAGGGGCTCCTGTCGAGTTCATAAACTCGGGGTCCCTCGGGGACTGGCTTCCACGCCAAGGCTCGGCCCAAGAGTCTAAATACAACAGGCCTGGAAGGACGGCATAGTCACCGACCAGAAGGTCTGGACGAAAAGGAGCGGCGCCCGCTCCTCGACCCCTTTGCCCCACCACTCCGATCGGAGCACTCGCTTCGGCCTCCAGCCGCCTCTAGATACCCTCTCCAATCAAAAGGCCTAGCCCAAAGCTGCTACTTCTGACTCCTAACCCTACGTCCCTCGGACCAGGGGCTCGTAGGTACCCTGATCACCACTCTTCTCCGACCAGCGCACTCAGAGCCGACTAGGAGCCATCCGACCGGGGATGCCCACTTCAGTAGGAAACCAGGAGACGTGCAGAGAAAAGCAAGGCAAGGCTCACAAGTCAAAACCACTGTACCAAGGACCATACCATGCATGGAACAATACTCTGCAGCCACCCTGACACAAATAGTATTGTAGACGCCAACATCTCCCTCTATAGTATTGTAGGCGCCACTAAAAACTCTCATACGGTAAGACCCCCCCCCCCCCCCCACGTGCCTCTAGGGCATCGATAGCGTTATGGGCACCAGGATTTACCGTACCGGGTCAATGTGGTGAGACTCCTCACATGCCTCTAGGCATCAAACAGTATTTGCAGGTACCAACGTCTACCATCCCTAAAGAAGGCAGCATGACCTCCCACTTGCATCTGATATTCTACAGTGACATCAACAGTGTTGTAGGCGCCTACCATTATCTTGTACTGCCGGCATGGGCAACAAGGCTCGGTAGGCATGGGCAACAAGGCTCGGTAACATACGCACCATTTCCCTCTCACTTGTAAAGTCGTCCCCTTCATCTATAAAAGGGGGTGCGCTTCCTCCAACAAGAGAGACCAATTCTAGTTGATTAGAGTTCCTTAGATCGATAGCTCGCAACCACAGAACCACCAGGTTCGGACCTCAAGCACCCGCTTGAACACTTAGCTCATAGCGAAGTTCCTGTCGCTCTCGGCCCTTCTGATCGGAGCCAACCGGACCTCTTGTACACCCCACCTTTCTCTTTCTCGTTTGTAACCCCACTGCAAACTTCGAGCACCTGGGCTCAGGAATAAAGTCAACAACTGACCTCGATTGGACATAGGGCACATTGCCTGAACTAGTATAAATCATGTGTCATTGAGTGCTAGGCCACCTCCGATCACAACGTACAGCAAAACTATAAATATTCACTAGTTAGCCACTTTCTGCACCGACACTTAGCTTGAGCAAGTTCTTCACTCGCTCATTTAGTTACCTCTTCAGTTTGGTTGTGCTTGGTTCTCAGGGCTTCAGTCAGCTCCTTCACCTCGCCTTCCAACCGCCGAGTTCTGATCTGCTCTTCTGCAAAAAGGACCACAAACGGTCATCATTATGATCACTGACTACTACATGTCATGAACTACAGAAAAGTTATATAGTTCCTTTTCCTTTCAACTTGGTATCAAAGAGCTTATCCTTCTCCATCATCTTCAACAAAGAGTCAAAGGCATCTCTCTTTCTTATTTCGGTAGCTGCCTTTTGGCGCTCAGCTTCACCAATCTGAGAATAGAGGATATAGAGGGTTTCTTCATGGCGCTTCTGTGCAGATTCCCACTCAGCCTCCTTCTAGGCCTGCTCCTCCTTCAAGCTAGTGAGCTCTGCCTAGATCTTTTGGACCTCGACAGAAGTCTTTAGCTCTGCACCCTAAGCATACGATTATTCTTGGAATAAGACAAAATGTGTTTGCTTACCCTCAACTGGCTATCAAAGGTAGAAGCTTGGTCCAGTAGCCTAGAGCACGACCTCATCAACCCTGCAAACCCCAGGCCATATGCCTAGAGCTAGGTACCCAGTCCGGTAACTAGAATGATGTCACCCTCCTCCGATTGCTCGGCACTTATCGCCGACGCTTTTGGGGTAGGAGTACTCGGTGCAGCAACACTTGGGTCATCCCTTATGCTATGCACTCCCTCATCAGAAGTAGCCTCCGCAGGCTCTAGCCCTAGTGGCTGGTGTGCTTCATCTCCAACAAGCGCCGCTACCTGTGGCTAGGGCACCTCCACCCTCTCCATAGTACCTGGTTGCATAGGTTGCTCTGCTTCACCAATAGCAGACATCAAACCTTGCGCTCGAGGTGTTTTAGTAGACCCGGGTGGAGACACAGGCCCACTTACCTGGCCTTTTTCCACCTGGTCACTCTCAGTATGCGGATTCTTTTCAACCCGGAGCTCCTCACTCTACGCCCGGGTACTCAATGCTTTTTGTACCCTAGAATGAGCAGCATACAAGTGATGTCCCAAGAATAAAAATAACATACAGAGGAAATTTTGACACTTCCTTGGCACTAGATCTTTTCTTCAGGGTGGGCTTGCCCAGCAACATCCCACTAAGTGATCGACCCAGCCCTAGGCTCGACATTGATGCTGACCGGACTGAGTCCTCTTGATGACACACAGTACTAGCATCCTATCCAAGTGTGATCCCATCACCCTAAGTTGGCACACGGGTGCTCAACAGATATGGTGGCGGCATCCTGCCAAGAGCAGTTCAATGTCACCAAATACATCTATGATAGACTTCAGTAACAGAATCTTACTCGAAAAATACTTACTGTCTTACGGAAAACAAGGTGTCTTCCTCCTTCACTTCCGCCTATTCCTCAACAGCCTCATCTGTAGTAACTATTCACAACTTGGATTCAACACAAGGTATAATTTAGACTACACGGAGATAATTCAGACATCTTTTACCTGGTTCAGTGTACAAGACTGATGGGGCCTCATTAGTACCGGCCCACTCATGCTGGCAGCGAAGTTGGCCTCTAGGGACTACTTCCCGCTCATGGCTGCCTCCCTAGCACTTGGATTAACCTAGACCATGAAATCATTCGGGTTCCCCGAGTCGCTGTCAGCCTCTTGCTCCAAAGGGATGGCGGAGACGATGCTCCCTCCGCCTACTCCGCTGGACGTCGCTCTGCTTTTGCCAACTCCTCCAAAGCTAGGACATGGAGGCAGGGCAGGTAGGTCATTGAAGTTGTGCCCCAAGTGTTGTGCCAACAATTATCAACCTATAGGAGTTAGTCCCCACAATATCAAGACATTGCAAAATTACAAAGGTTAGAATACTTACGGTAGCAGGTGGATTTTCATGGTCCAATTCAGGATACTGGTATGGTATTACCAATACCACCTGGAGTATATCATGAATCCTCTCTAGGACTTCATCCTCTATCAACTCCTCAGTTGTCACCCAGGCTAGATCCTATGGCCCGGTGTACTCGAAGCCATAGTGCACCCTCTCCTACAGCGGCTGCACTCGACGCCTGATGAAGCTGGCGACTACCCCAACTCCATTTGGGCCTTGATCCTTCATGGCCGAGAGTTGCTTGAGGAATGAGTGAATTCCTTCAAGCTCTACCACGCTCATTGTCTCCTTCTCCCAGTGGGCATTGGGAACTAGCGTGGCATTGCCATGGATCTCTAGCGGTGGCCACATATTCCCCGCATAAAACCACTCGGCCCTCTAATTCTTTATAGAATCAACAAGGGTATAGTGGAGATAATCTTTCTTCTTCCCCACTCAAAACTGAATACCGGCGCCACCCAAAACGCTAGGGTTTACGACGTCCGGGTGCGGTTTCAGTTTGAAAAAATAGCAGAAAAGAGTGATGGATGGGGGAATGACAAGAAAAGTTTCACAAAGATGAAGAAAAATTGAGAGATGTAGGATGGAGTTAGGGTTCAAATGAGTCAGGGTTATGCCATAGTAATGCAAAAACCCGTGCAAAAAATGGACAAGATGGCAACCCTAACCCATGCTGGATGAATGGAACAAAGAGCACAATTTCACCTAGCCAAAGCTTGGGAATGCGGTGCTCACCAGGCGCCTTCCATTCCCCCAGCTTCTGGTTGGCCAAATAGCACTAATCGTGGAGCCTCTGAAGGTGTTTCGGCTTCGTGCTTAGCGTCGGCCAGATCTGGGCGGCGGCGGCGGCCATCTTTGGCACCTCCAACGCCCTCTTCTAGGCAACCTTCTTGGCAACGGCGCTCGGATTCTTGCCTTTACCCATCAAGCATAACTTTTTTATAGATCAAGGGTTTGAGGTGGACGATGCTCATGGCAGGCACAGGGGCTTAAGCAGAATATGGAATACGACAGAGGAAGAAGACGCACGGGGTGGTTACCTTTTATACATGGATTCCACTACCACGTGGCCCGATAATCATGTCAACGAGCACAACATTTTGGTTTCCCTTCCATTGTAATGAAGCCACGTGGATTGATACGCCGGTTGCACGCCTTTTCATGATTTCCAACACGTTAGAATGTGTTCAAACTTATTTGTTGGATTTTCTCTGTCTGAGTACCGGCCATGCTACAACTGTTATCTACATGGCCACATCATGAAGTACCCGGATGATCTGTAGTACTTGGACAATTGCTTGACAGTATGCACTAAACAGCGTAGTACTCGGATGAAGACTTTTTATTCAACAATAGTTCAATGGTTACAAAAGTTGTACACTTTACAAGATTTTTTTCAGTTAATAACAAGGACAACACCTACTTGGATATAACAAAGTACTCATACACTAATCGCTTCTCAGTAGGTACTTTTCTACCCAATGCACTTGGATCCAAGAGAAGAGAATGTATCCGGGTAGATAACAGAAGTGCAGTGTGTCCTAGCCTAGAACCTTGGGTAGACTATCCGACTACGAACATTTGTTGGCTGACTACCCTTGGGAGCATAGCTATTCTAAGAGAAAGCCTATTGGACAGTATGAAGGATGAGCTACTCGCACATCTTGCCACCCAACCGACGCCATCTGTACACATTTAGGTCTAGGTATGACCCTTCATGGATAGACGTTGACAGGCACCCTAGAAGAACTGACATGGGATTACTGGATGTGCCACCCTACCAACCATCACAATACTTCTTCTAGTTGTAGATCCAGACTACTCTACTGTGCAGAAGTGTGGGTTTAGCCTACCTCTAAACCCTCTCATAAGAATTCTTCTAGTCACTACAGCTCTTGGCTATGCCAACCGAGTACTTCTGGGGCTGGTCCACTTCGCTTGCCACCATATTTGCATGCTACAAACTCTAAGCCAGTTTGCTTCTTCTACAACTGAGGTTCAAGTGCTTGCTAGGGGATTTTTATAGGCGTTTTGATGATGTCTATAGACCAGGTTCACGCGAAATACACGAACAAACTACTGACTCTTACACAGGTTCATGAGCTACACTTTAAGGGTACAGTGCACCCCACTACACCTTTTCAGTGTACAGGCAGCCTTTTCCTAGCACATGTAAAGATACAGTACACCCAGTAGCATCTTTGATGGCATATTCTCACAAATATACTGAGCATCTTTGGACCAACGATACTAACGCTTTGCATGTGACTTCGATAGGTCCTACCTGCTTCTGTACAAGCAGACAGGGCATTAATTTTTGTTGGCACTTTCATCCTCGAGTATATTCTTTTTAGATCCTTGTCTCGAGTACAAGTACTCGGACACAGGCTCGAGGGCTGCAGGATACATATCCTCTATGGATGTTTTTTCTTTTAGACCCTCTAACTTTTTATTTAGCAAACAACAAGAGGCTCGAGGGCTACACTCAGTGAGTGCACTTTCCTGAAAAGTGCACGTCACCCGGAGGCTTTACAGAGGACCTAATGACTTCACTCACGAAAGCACTCGGATTACATTTGTTTCTACTCGACAAGACTAGGAGGAACAAGAAAGCTTCTGAGTTCAACCATGACACGCTCAGGGGCTTGACGGACCAGGGTCCTAGGGGTTCTCCATGGGGGTACTACCCGGATGGGCCATGGGATGGCCTATGATCTGTTGAAGGACGCGAGACAAGGTGGCATGGACTTCGATCTATTCCGGATCAACTTAGTCGATTTACTATGAAAGCTAGATTCTATAATAGAACTAGGTCTCTTCTCTTATAACCGACTAGGACTAGATACGTGTCCTTACCCTCTCCCATATATAAAGAGAGGTACGGTGCACCCCTTGTAACCCTAACAATCATGCAATCAACCCAATGCAAAAGGCTACGCACCGACTGGACGTAAAGGCTATTACTTGACAAGAGGGCCCGAACCAGTATAAATCGTTCATCTCTTTACATTTACTATCGAGTTCTACGTATGCCGAAGCCCTTCAAATATCGTCCCGGATAACCCCATGATGAGTTGCCGGTCATCAAACACCGACAGCTGGTATGGACCTGCAATGCACAATTTAACAAGTTCAGGGACCTAGAAATACGTTTTCAAAGTTCATGGACCTAAATGACATCCCTTAACATGTTAAGGGGCCGCTGATGCATTTAACTCTAAAAATATTACGAATCAAAAGGCTATATATTTTATTGAAAAATAAGATTGTTTTATAAGTTTTATCTTCACTCGAGATTATATAAAAAGTTATAATTTTTTGAAGAAGTGCTATATAACGGTAGATAATTTGAAGCAATTTATTCACAAAATGTTTTTTAAATGAAAAGTCATATACTACAAATTTATTATAGACATATTCTTGAGGACTATAATTTTCGTATAAACTTTATCTTCACCCAAGCTCATATGTAAAAGTTTTTATATAAAAAAATAAGCCGCACAGAAAAAAGAAAAGAAAAGTCTGCCAACTATCCTTGCTCGTCGTCGATGAGCTGGGCTTCAAATGGGCTGATATTTGCATCTCGGCTAGGCACTAATAAAACGAAGAGTTCCCCAACCGTTGAAAGGGAATTAGGCATCCGGCCATCCGGGTGAGGTAAAGTCACCCGTGACTTTAACTTTAGAGAAAAGCTATCCTTTGCTTGAATGATTTGTTTGACTCCGTCACACAAATTTTGGTCCGTGAGATTTGATTTTGGTCCCCATCATAACCATCAATCGTAGAGTACGTAGTAATTACGTCACGGCCGGCGGGTTTTGCTGAGAACACATGCAAATGTGCTTTATGTGCATGATGTTTGCTAGATGTCCTTTGGCCATCGACATGGTGTCTGCTTGGTTCGTGAACTACATACGCAATTATCTACCTACTAGTAGGTAGTAGGCCCAAGGATCCTTTATAATACTCACTATGAAATCGTGCAAAGTCAAAACTAAGCACAGAATAATTACTTTCTTCCTGTTAAATGTAGTAGAAAAATTTGTATCTATTAAGAAAAGAATGTCCCCACCTGATAATGCACTTAATTAATTTACTATCAAATTACTATGAATTAATTTTGTACTTACACTAGAGTTCAACTATAGTTACAGTGGTTAATCAGGTGTAATTCTTAGGTATTAATGACTTAACTAGTACTAAGTGAAAAAGTTTATTAGGCGCATTGGTTGGTTCATAGTTTAAATGGTTTTTTGTTTGATTTGTTTGTTTGAGGCAATGGCCTCATAATCTCTTTGGCTTTGCAAACCATAGAAATTTTTTGGTTTTTTTATTTTTTCTTATTTCTTTTGATCTCAATCTCTCATTTTTATCTCATTTTTTATGCTTTCGTTTTGATCTTCTTTAGATAATCAGCTTGTGTATAAACCTTTTTTCATCTGTTTTTATTTCTTTCTTTGAAATCTGTGATTTGATTTCTTCTGTACATCAAGTGAGAATTTTGATAGAATTATTTCATGTCATCTGCTTTTGTTCTTGTATTTTGTATTGCATGAAGGTGGATGGAGGTGATACATAACCTGAGTGATTTGAAGTCATGTTTCACTCAAATTCTGTTTGTAGTTATTTTTTAATTAATTTATCCTTTTATGATTTGTGTGACCATATATGGCTTGAATCACTCATATTTTGTTTTTGGTTTCATTTGTGTGATTTGATCCCTCAGATTGGTTGAGTGACGAGAGGGGACACATCACTTGAGTTCCATATAGACAGATCCTAACTTTACTGCTCCAAGTCAGAGATTCCACGCCGGCAGGGGTGCTGCAACAACGTCTCTCCATGGCTAGGACCGTGCACCGGCTTTTCTGGCACTAGAAAACGCACCAGTGATGGCCTGACGTCGCCCGAACGTTTCAGGCTTGCTATAAAGTTAACACACATTTTTGTACAGCTCTTTTTTTCCTTTTCTATCGTCTAATAAAACTTACGGTAAAGCTTTTGCTGTCATTTTTAAAAAAATAAAGTTAACACACGGCCTATAATCTTCATTACCACTCCTTATTGGCAGGGGTGGATCTTTGGGGGGGGGGGGGGGGGGGGGAGCGGGCTGGGGGGCCCAGCCCCCCTACAGCTGGTGCATCAGTGGAAATATGGGGAGGACGAGGAAGAAGAAGAGACGGAGGAAAGAAAAAAAATGAAGAGAGAGAGAAAGAAGAAGAAACCAGTCTCCATTCAATCCTATTCTGCATCTGCCACTCGTTATTGGTGAATTATTATAGAATCATCCCTGTGATTCTAACCTCAGAAGCACGGATACGCCAGGGAAGGGTCGTATCCCGTATCGGATACATATCCGATACGGATACATCTGGGATACGGCCCGGATACGTATCCGCGGCGTATCCGCGTATCTCATTTTAGTTAGGCCGGAAACTGATGAATGGATACGTTTCGGCCCAGCCGGCCCAATAGGTCACCTTTCCTCCTCTGCCTCGGCCTCACGCAGACATCCACCTCCCCACGCGTAGCCGCCTGCCCGCATCTGCCTCCGCCTCCCAGTCTCTCCCACGCGCAGCCGCCTCTGCCTCCGCCTCACGCAGCTGCTAGTCCGCTTCCGACCTCGCCGGCGACCATCCTCCGCCCTCACCGCCAGCTCGTGTAGCTCGCCCCGGCAGAGCCCGTCCCCTTCCGCCACGCACGGCTTGAGGACGGACGCGAGCACGTTCGTGGGGCGCCGTCTCCAGCTCGCGCCTGTCGGGCGCCGATCCTGGGGCCGCTGACGCCTCGCCGACGCTCCAGGACCCGCAAGGCCTCGCCGGCGCTCCAGGACCCGCAAGTCCTCACCGGCGCTCCAGGACGAGTATGCCCCGACGAGCGCATTCCAGGAGAAGACGGTCCGAGCGGGCGACCAGCCTCCGACCTCGCCTCTGCCCTCGCCCTCGCCGGCGACAAGGAGCCCCCTTCTTAGGTGAGTTCCTCACTTGCTCACTTCCTCTTCCTCCCCAATCCAATTTAGGGCTGAGCGGCTGAGCTAGTGCGCCCTGCCCCATTAGGCCAAAGGCCAATAGGCCATTACCCCTTTCCTAATGACTGATTAGAGCCTTTTTTATTTTGTCCAATGTTCATTGTCCAGTATGGCATCTCCAAATTTGAGTAGTGTAGCTAGTGCTAGTGTTACTGCTAGTGGTAGTGTGGGATCTGGGTCCAGAGAAACAACTGATATCAAGGCTCCATTGTGGGATCATGTCACCATTCTAGAGAGGCCTAAAGCTGGTGGAGGAAATGCTCTTTGGAGATGCAACTATTGTCCATTGGAAAAAAGCAGCAGCTACACTAGAGTTGAAGCTCATTTGCTGTAGAAATCAGGGAAGGGGATTATCAAATGTCTGAAGGTTTCATATGAACTGCTGAGTGAGATGAGGAGGGAAGTGGAAAGGTGCAAGGAGCTGGTGGAAAGAGCAAAGACACGCACCGTTGCTTTGCCTGTAGGTCCTTCTTCAGGCAATTACAACAAGAAGAACAAGAGAGGACCTGCTTCTATATTGGAAAAATCTTGGGCATTGTAAGACCGCAAGCACTTGGATGCTTTAATTGTTAGAGCAATGTATTCTAGAGGGGTATCTTTCAACTTTATGAGAAACCCATATTTTAGAGAAGCTTTTGCATTTGCTTGCAGCCGCAATTTGCAAGGTTACACAATCCCTGGGTATAACAGGGCTAGGGAATCACTCCTGAAGCAAGAAAGAAGGCACATAGAGCATCTATTGGAGAGTACAAAGAGCACATGGCCAGAGAAAGGGGTCACAATCTGCAGTGATGGTTGGTCAGATCCTCAGAGGAGGCCAATCATCAACTTCATTGTTGTTTCTGAGAAAGCTCCAATGTTTTTGAGGGCTGACAATTGTGAAGGAGAATACAAGTCAAAAGAATATATTGCTGAGAAGTTGAGGGCTATTATTGATGAAGTAGGGTGACAAAATGTGGTACAAATCATCACAGATAATGCTGCAAACTGCAAAGGTGCTGGTCTTTTAATTGAAGCTGAATATGATCACATATTTTGGACACCTTGTGTAGTGCATACTCTCAACCTTGCTATGAAAAATATATGTGAACCCAAACTGCCAAGGACACCTACTGATGAGGATATGCATGTTTGGGGACAACTAGAATTTATACACGATGTTAAAGTTGAGGATACTATGATCAAGAATTTCATAATGAATCATGGCATGCGTCTTTCCATGTTCAATGAGTTCAGCCATTTGAAGTTGCTTTCTATTGCTGAAACAAGATTTGCATCGGTTGTGTGTATGCTAAAACGGTTTGTTGAGGTAAAAGCAGCTCTCCAACACATGGTGATTAGTGACAAATGGAGCATCTACAAAGAGGATGCTTCAACTGCCCAACATGTAAAGGAAAAAATACTAAGTGATGTCTGGTGGGGCAATGTAGATTACATTCTTAGGATCACTACTCCTATCTATGATATGATACGCTTTGCGGACACCGACACCCCGTGTCTTCACTTAATCTATGAGATGTGGGATTCAATGATTGAGAAAGTGAAGAAAGAGATATATCTGTATGAAGGGAAGGAACCAAATGAGGAGTCAGACCTCTACTCTGTTATTCATGATATATTGATTGCTAGGTGGACAAAAGGCAATAATCCACTACATTGTTTGGCTCATTCACTCAATCCAAGGTAACACTATACACTATACAGTTCAGAATTCAGCTCAGTTGCTCATGTTCTAAATTGTAATGCTAAATTGCCAAATGCAGATTTTACAGCAACAAGTGGCTTGAAGAAGGTGCTGGCCGACTACCCCCCACAAGGATAAGGAGGTATCACAAATGAGGATGACTTGCTTCAAGAAGTTCTTTCGCATACCACAAGAGTTGGCTCAAGTAAAGGAAGAATACTCAAGGTTTTCTAGTTGTTCAGAAGAATTCAATGATTCTGATTCTATACCTGATAGATGGGTTGTTTCCCCAATGACTTGGTGGACAAATCATGGACAGTCTGTCCCTCTATTGATGAGTTTGGCCATAAAATTGCTGAGCCAACCGGCCTCCTCTTCTTGCTGTGAAAGAAATTGGAGCACATATAGCTTCATCCATAGTGTCAAAAGAAATGCCTTAACTCCTGAGCGAGCTGAAGATTTGGTCTTTGTGCACTCAAATCTGAGGCATTTGTCAAGAAGAACTGATGCATACAAGACAGGAGAGACAAGGATGTGGGATGTTGGAGGAGATTCTTTTGATTCCCTTAGTGGTGTAGGTCTTCTGGAAGTTGCTGACCTCTCCATTGATGAGCCAGAGTTGCAGACTGTATCATTTGGATTGGGTGATCTTGATGTGGAGAAGAATGAGGAAGCCGAGGAAGAAGCTTGATGCTATCATATCCTACTATAGTACTATATTGCTAGTTTGCTACGAGTGTAATAGACCTTTTATTAATTTCCTATATTAGAACCTGCTATCATGTTATTCTGAGTATAATAGACCTTAAATGTCTCTATGCTGAACTTGAATATCTATTTTGCAATTTTCATATGCATTGTTATCTATTTATTAAAAAAATAGTAAAACATATCCGCGTATCGGGTTTTTTTAGGAAATTGCCGTATCTGCGTATCCGTATCCTTCCGATACCGATACGCGTATCCGTATCCGTGCAACTTAGATTCTAACTGTGATTGTGACCAAATAAAGAAATATCTTTCTTGAAAGGTATCTGAACTTTCAAGTCGCCAAATTAACTGTGATACTTTGACGTTGACGCTTGTGAGACGTGGACATCGCCTGATTGGACCAAATGTTGCGCGGCCAAGGTGCTTGCACATAAGCGCATTGCTTCTCAGCTTTCCGATGGAACAGAAGAGCTTTCCGATGGAACGGGACGGGAGAGGTAGTATGCTGACGGGAAGCTGCATATCAACTGACGAAGCGTCCATTGGGAGTTGCCGTGGCATCCCCGCACCCAAACAAAGGGGAGAAGATGCAGTACGTTACATGATTTCAGCTGGAATCCACCATCCAACAGACAAAGATGAGTTCTTTTTTTTTCCAACATGACGGGGACGGACAGATGAGTTGAGCGGATGCTAACGTGGGCATGAATTTTGTTTCCCTTTCACGGTTCTCTTGTCCGAATTGCATTGAATTTTGTTTCCCTTTCAGTCATTCTAGCATTCAAGTCCGTCTCAGAAAGAGTAGCCTAATGGGTCCCATAGCCTATCCCACTACTACCTCCCCTGTGTTCTACTTTGCCAGCTCCCCCCATCTTCTCCCTCCTACTTCCCGGCATTCATCTTCACCCCCACGGCTGGCGCCCATCCCCACCCTCACGGCTGGCGCCCATCCCGACCATCAGCAGCAGTCCCCTCATCTTCTCTTCTGCCAGCGAGAGTCTGGCACCCTCTCTCGTCTTTTCACTAAGATCCAGCGCCTTCCCTCATCTTCTCCTCCACTAGCGGCTCCTTCCCTTATCCTCTGTTGGCACCTATAGTTTTCCAAACGAGCGGCACTAGCACTACACGGCATGACACTATCAGGCACGGCACTATTAGACACGGTGCCATGCCGTGTAGTGCTACTGTGCCCAGACTCTAGCCTAGACACGACACTAAAGCTCTCAGATAGTGTCGTGCCGTGCCACAGGGCATGGCAGCCCAGCCGATTAGTGCCGTGCCTTGGCACTAAAACTACATCACCACTTCAACAGATTAGAATCAAAAGAACAGTTCAAAAACAAACTTGAAATCTGATGAATCTGAAATCACAAAGAAGAAAACACAAGACAAAGATAACAAAATACCAAATTAAAGGAGCTGTGCAATGGCTGCCTCATTAAAAATCTATCTAGGTAAAACCCACCTTTGTGAGAAATTCTAGACAGGGAAAAAGAGTGCAACCAGCTCCATAAGTTCAATTGTTCATTACATCCACAACCAAAGGTCCAAAGCATCCAAGTCTTAAGATTACAGAACCATTACATACATAACTAATCAAGATAAAGTTGTTCAAAGGCCTCCTCGAGCTCCTTATCCTCCATCATATGTTGTAGCCTTGTCTCTGTAGCTTTCCAGTCCTTGATGCATGTGAGTGCCTCCATAGTTTCAGGGTTCAGCCTCCGCCACCGGTCTTCAATGATCCTACCAGTGGTACTAAAAGTAGCTTCAGAAGAAATGGTAGAAATAGGCACACTGAAAACATCTCTAGCAAGGGTAGAAAGAACTGGATATGTTAGTTTATGCTGATACCACCAGTTCAAGATGTTGAAGTCATCATCCATCTGGCTAACTGTGTCACAGTCCAGATAAGCTGAAAGTTTAGAACCAGTGTTAGATGAACTTGCTGCATGTAACAAAGTAGTAGCAGGAATAGTCCTGGACATATCAAGATTAGGAGGAAGAGAAGAACATCCAGCTCCAAGCAAACCACCACCATCATCATTATCATATATCTCAGCCCAAGCTGTTCTTTTCTTACCAGATAGGCTTAGAGGGTCAGGCCTTTTCGCCCTAACAGAGCCATACAAATCATCATACTTATGATACAGTTTGAAAAGAAGAGTTCTAGTTTCCACCATCTTATTAGAATAATCAGCATCAGTAAGCAAATTTAACTTCCTAAGAACTTTGTTAAAACCTTTAATTTTAGCTCTTAGATCCAAGATAAATGCAATGCAGTAAAGTTTAGGTATGGTTCTCCAATATTAATTGTACTTATCAATCATAGGTTGGACAACAGTTCTAATATGCTCATTATTTTGATACCTATGCAAGTGTATAGCAATCTTAACAATATGATGAACCATAAGTGAGGCAGTAGGATAGTACACACCAGACAAAGCAACTATTGAGTCATAAAACAGTTCAAGGAATTCCAGTATTTTAGTTGCCATAGCCCAATGCTCATGAGTCAAACGAAAGGGGTCACCTCTTTTTCTAGGATAATTAGACTCAATGAAAGTATGGAAAGTTTCCTTGTGTGGTAGCAAATGCCTAAGCATCAGGTAGGTAGAGTTCCACCTAACCTCCATGTCCAATCCAAACTTCCTAGGTCTAATACCAGATGCCATGCCATAGCTCTTATATGCAGCAACTCTCTTGTTAGAAGAGTTAATGAATGATATAGCAGTTCTGAAAGCATCAAGCATAGGACTAACAGCAACCAGAGCATCTTTAACAATCAGGTTTATGATATGACAAGCACAGTGTTGATGCAAAAATAGATCAGCACCCAAATACTCTCTAAGTGCAGGTTTTAGTTTATCCATAGCTTTAGTATTAGCAGAGGCATTGTCCAAAGTAACAGAAAAAACCTTCTTCAATATACCATAATCATTAAGCATATTACTAACACGTTCAGTAATGTTATCAGCATTATGTGATGCATCAATAAGCCTTAAGCCAAGCACCCTTTTTTCAAGTTGCCAATCAGCATTAATGTAATGACCAACAACACTCAAATAATCTTCTTTTGCATTTTCAGACCAGATATCAGAGGTAATAGCAACAAATGAAAGGGCATTACACTTCAAATCATCAATCAAACGATCATGTTTTTCATTGAAGTACTTAAAAAGATCTCCAGCTGTAGTTTGCTTAGAAACAGTTGTGTACCTAGGGTTATGAGCAGTTTTTATGTAATCTTCCCAGGCCTCAGTTTCCCCAAGACGGAGGGGAAGATCTAACCTAGCAAGCAAACGAACAAGCTGAACATGAGCAACCTCAGCCGAATACTCCCAATTACGCATAGTACCGTCCTTATTGAAAGTAATGTGGGACAGAGCCATGCGACATTTCTCACGCTTCTTAGGGCAAGAGTCTTGATGACGAAGAAGGTGGCCAGTCCCAAATCTAGAGTATGCAGAATACTCCTTACGGCAGTGAAGACACCGAGCGCCATACCTGACAACCTTACCATTTATCTTCTTGGTGAGCTTCTCGAAATCTTCCCAGCATACTGAGGTAGAAGGGCTGTTAGGCCTGCTGCTGGAGCCATCATCAGCAGCGGCGTCGTCCTAGATGGTGCCGCCGGTGTTGGGGGTGTCAGTGTCGTCGATGGGAAGTGGGTCAGCAGTAGTACAGCCGTAGAGTTCCTCGGTAGCACGATGGCCGAAGAGCTCCTCAGCATCCCTAGCGACATCGTCCTCGTCGTCTCCGGTCATCCCGCAGAGGCACAGCTCATCGTTCATGGTCATGGAGAGACTGATGTCCTCCTGCTCATCCAACATCTCATCGTCGTCGGCCTCCGGTCCCTCAACGCCAACGCCTAACAAAACCAAGAACAACAAGAACACCTAGGGTTAATAGAAGATCATGAAGAAATTAAGAAGAAGAACAAAAACGAATAGATCTAGGGTTACGGCTCACCTCTCTTGACGGTGCACCAGAGACAACGATGACGACGACGAGGCCGATGAGAGCGATGAGACAGAGACAAAGACGAACGGTGGTGGATCTCGACGAGAAAGCTATAACACCCCGGTGTTATGCCTACATTTAGGCACTGCAAATCACGCATATCATGCATCATCAAGCATCCAAATCATACATGCTTAATCATGTGCATACCAATTGAAACATTGTTTTGAAACATCTAAAACATGCGTGAAACCTGAATGTTGCATACACCTGTTAAGAATTGTTTTGCCCTGAATTTTTCTTGCTAGGTTAGTAAAACATGTTTGGCTACTATTGAAAATCATCTAGAAATGTTTAGTTCAATTTTTGGAGCAATGTTTGTATTCAAATTAATTCAAAATTTGGCTTCAAAAATAAATCCCAAAAATTAGGGTTTTGAGCTAAGCGTGGACTTTGGTCTTACAATTAAAAATCTAGAAAGAATTTGGCTGTGGTCATAAAAGCAAAGTTGTAGAGAATTAAATTCTAAACAACTTTCATTTTTGGTACATTTTCAAAAGAGGTCATTTTCTTGCTCAAAATAATATTTGAAAGATGGCATTTAAAAATTCCTTGAAAATTTTATTTGGAAAAAGGATTTTTCTCCTTCGCGGGCCGCCGCCTCGCTTCTGGCCCACCTGCCGAAGCCGGCCCAGCGCGCCAGCAAACCCGCCCGCGCGCGTCGGCCCACCTCGCGCGCCGGCCTGCTCACACCATCCCGCGCTGCGCTCGCCTCGGCCTAGCCCCGCGCCGTTCCCCTGCTCGCCGCGCGCCCACGCGCCGACCGCGGCAGAGAACTCCCGCCGCGTGGCGACCATGTGCCGACGTCACCCGCCGCGCGGCAGCCGTGGCCTGACCCCACGCCCATGCGCCCGCCTACACCTGCTGGTGCCCGTGCGCTCGCTCACTCCCGCCCGCGCTACCTTCCTTCTCCTCCAGAGCCGAGAGCCCCAAGCTCTGCACTCGCCGCGCCCGCAGCTCCGCCGGCGTCGAGCTCCCGCACCACCGCGCCATTCCCCGATTCCTCCCGCCCGCAACTCCGCCTCGCCCTCCTTCAAGTCACGCTCGAGCTTGCGCCGCCTTCCTAGCACAGGTTGAGCTTCCCCGCGCCTCGCCACCGACGGCCATGGCGCTGCCGTGCTCGGCCACCATGGAAGTCATCTTCCTTCTCTTCTCCAGCCTCGCCTAGCTACCCTACCGCACTCGCCTTCTCCTCGCACATCCCGTGCGCTCGCCAGCTCTCACTACCGTGGCCGGAGATGGCCGCCGGCCTCGTGGCCGAGCCGCGCCGCCGCGCCAGCGCGCACACCGGCGAGGCCTCTGCCTCAGCTAGCCAGCCGGGCCGGCCAGGCCGAGCGGCCATGGGCCGAAGCCCTGCCAGGCCGCCGCGCTCCCCTTTCGCTCGGGCCGTGCAGGCCGGTTGTGGCCGTGGGCCAGTTCGTTTCCACGGGCCGGCCCAGTAGGAGTAGAAATAATTCGTTTTCAATTTCTCTTTATTATTTGAAAATAGAAATGGTTTTGAAAATGTTTGGGTACTCAAATTTGCTCCAAATTTGTTGAAACAAATTTTGCTAGGTTTCTTATCATCAGATCTACTTGGGAAAATTATTCCATGTCATTTTTGGGATACTTTTCTGTAGGATTTTATTTAATCATGGATATTGCTGATAACTTGAAAAATATGTAGAATAATCTATAGTCTGCAGAAAAATATGATTTCAAGTTTGTTAATCTTCTTATGTCATGTACTTCCTATGAAAAATATGTTTCATGCATGTGTTGTGGAAAACTTTGGAGGTGTAGTTCAAGTACCTTTAATGGCTGATTTTTGTTATTTTTGCTAGAGAGCAAACTTTGTATAAAACATGCATGTGATAATTTTTGTACAGTCATTGTATGCTATGAAGAACCTAGGAAAAATATTAATTCTGTTGTACACTTTTCACAGTTCAAAGTATTTTTATGTACAAAATCATGCCATAGTTTGTGATTTTTGTGTAGGCTAATCCACTCATTCAATTATCATGAAAATCTGATGGTAGTCTACTTAGAGTAGTACCATGCTACTGTAATTTTCTCAGATTTTTATAAGCACCAGAAATATAGATTTCTGTTGTAGCCCTAATTTAAAAGGAATTAAAAGAATCCTCTTTAATACAAGGTTAGTTAATAATAATAGCTTTGGTGTATCTTTGAAGCATTTCATAAGATATGTTGACTTAACATATTAGTAGTAGAAGAGAATGCAGTAGATGACATGTGCTTGTAGTATAGTTTCTTGGATGATGTTGACTACCTTGCATTTAAACATATCCATTGCATTCATCTCCTTCGATGCACCGTTTGCATAATCACTTACGCGCATTGCGTCATATAGGATCGCAAACCGAGAACCCAGTCCTCATACCCGAGGAGCCCGAGGAGCAGCTCGAGGTGCAGCAGCAGGAAGTGCCAGAAGCCGACGAGGAGGACGTTGAGGAACTTCCGGAGTGCCCCGATCACCGCCCGAGCTCCTTCGAGAGAGGCAAGCCCTGGAGCATTTTTCTCCAGGTTTGCAATTATTTCATTAAATGCTTTACTTTAATTGATGCATTATGTTCAGGAGTTGTTTGCAACCATTGCTGCATTATACCTTGTTTACCTTTGTTATACTATATCCTTGTTACCCTGGTATCCGCAGTCGAGTCATTGCTTAGCTGGCTTAGACCGGTAGAAGTCGGGTGATTTCCTGTCACCTGTGAGCTATAGGTGGTTACCTGGATCTGCTTGGATGACTATGAAGTCATGGTATAACTAAGTGTTAAATGAAGTTGAGACCGGACGAAGACTTGTAGAGTTTCGGACTGTAGTGTTTTCCGTCTGTGTCGATTAAGGACCGACCGTTGTTGGGCCTCGAGTCATGTTGAACGCATGCCTTACATTTAGCTGGCCGGATAAAGTACCTTCCGACCACGAAGCTGGGAGATTTTTCGGGCCGAGTAGATTGCCCGCAACGCACTGTGCCGGAGCAGGTGTGGTAGGACACGGGGGCGGGATGATAAGACCAAAGTGCAGTCGGTCGGCCCCCGAGTACATGTGGTTCCTAGCAAACTCGAGATTCCTAGAAAGTTGACTCGGTGATCAATATCTCACTTTAGCGGGTGAGTGAGGTTTGTGTAAGGAATAAATCACCAGCTGGTTAGGAATCGATTCGAATCGCCATCGCTCCTGGATAGTGAGCACTTGACTTGAGTTACTTCATCGTAGTAAATGTTATGGAACACTTGGACAGTTATAATGAATATGACAGTATGGAAGTTGTTTAATGATCATTGGTTATCATTATCTGCTTAATCACATGTTTACTCTAGTATAGGTGCAAATCTAGTCAACAGGTTAATAATAATTAACTTGGCAATAATGCTTTTTGAAAGGTTCTTGAAATGCTAAAAATGCTTCTTTTTGCAAATGAGTCAGCTACCCTACTATAAAGCCCTTCATAATCCTTGGTGTCACTTATTTTCGGTTATGTCGGGTAAATCTAGCTGAGTACCTTCTCGTACTCAGGGTTTTATTCCCACTTGTTGCAGATGGGCAGATGTATTACGGCTACTGTATCAACTGCCTTTATCCTACGATGGGTGATGCTTAGGATCATGGGCATGGTCATTCCTTACGTCTCGTCTGATGCTTTTGTTGGAGATGATCATTCGCTGGCACTATAATTGAACTCATGTGTGTGGTTTGAACAAATGACTTCCGCTACTTTTATTCGAACTGGTTTTGTAATAACTATGTTGAAACTCTGATGTATTGAGATTGTGAACTTCTATGTAATATGTGATGGTGACCGCTAAACTTATTACGATCTTGGCTGGAATGGAAGTTGGTTTGAAATCCTTCGTGATTTCACGGACTACCGGGTTATACGGGCTTAAGTTTGCTAAATCGTCTGCTCTGGCGGATAATTTTCTTACTTAATTTCGTATAATTGGTCGGTTCTGTTACAACAACTTAGGTGGACTAATTGTGTTTGTGTGAGATACACAGGTGATTAGTCCACAGGTACATGTGTGTGAGCAACATATGTCATGAAGGTGAAAATGGCTGGAGATGTTGTAAAGCTCACACATTTGATGATGAAGGAGCTTAAATGCACATGAGACATGACATTGAGTCATGTGATCAAGGTGGAGAAGATCAAGACAAGACTTGGCTTGATGGACCGGTTGCAAGCGTGAAGGGCAAGTCGAAGGCTTTGGAGTGATGGACCACGTGGCGGTGAAGCTTGAGCAAGACTTGGCGCCGATGGACGATGGCAACGGTGAAGAGCAAGTAAAGTCAAGATCGATTGAACCAATATGATCACGTGAGATATGAAGTGGATCATATCATTGTTGATCATGTTGGTGCATGTGTTGTATCAACATTGGAGGAGATGGAATGGGAATGCGCAAGGCAAAGGTAGTAACCTAGGCATTTCATTTCACCGGTCATAGGTGTGTAGAGAAGTTTATGACCGGGTTAGGATTGATGGCCTTACTATCCAAGAGGGGCAAACTTATTTGCATATCGGTCATCTAGTGTCACTCGAGTGATCTAACTTTGCATCGTCGCTAGGATCAAGTGGCGTGGCAAGTTGAGTGGCTAACATCCTTTGGGAAATGATTGTGAAAAGCTAACACACATACACATGGTGGTTGTACGCTTGGTGGTGTTGGCACATTTACAAAGGAGATAGAGTTGGAGTTGATGTGGATAAACTTGGTGTAGAAACTCCACCGGCGGAGTGCCCGCCCGTAGAGTGCGGATAGTCCTGATGGTTGCCACCGGCACCCTAGACAGAAAAGACCGGGTCTCACTGGGTGCACCGGACGCTGGCACTAAGAAGTTACCGGACGCTGGGCAGGGGCGCGTCCGGGTCAGGCTGACATATGTGACGCAGGAGCTGGAGTGTGACCGAACGCTGGGCTACATCCGATCAAGGTGCGACCGGACGCGGCGTCAAGGTTGGTACCTTACTGTAAAACGACCAGACGCTAAGGTCCAACGTCCGGTCAGTTTGAAGCTACTGCATCCTGTCAGGTCAAGTGACCATTGAATCGCTACACGTGGCCGTCTACGGGCGACCGAACGCTGAGGTCCAGCGTCCGGTCAACACACCAAAGTGTCCGGTCGACCCAACAGTTGCCTAGTGAAGGGGTAACGGCTAGTTTAGCCCTTGGGGCTATAAATAGAAGTGGCCTTCGGCCATGGCTAGAGCTAAGCACCTTGGGGGACTTTGTGTCCATGCTTGAGAGTGCTTAGGAGCCCTCCATCTCACAAATACTTGATAGTGATCATCCGATTGTGTAAGTGAGCGATTCTAGTGCGATTGCATCGTGAGGTTGCATCGAGTGGCACTAGGTGATCGGGTTGCAAGCCGGTGGTGCTTGTTACTCTTGGAGGTTGCCACCTCCTAGATGGCTTGGTGGTGGTCTCTATCGAAGCCCGCAAGAAACTTGTGCGGCACTCCGGAGAAGTGCTTTGTGAGGGGCATTGTGCTCGCCCCGTGGGAGTCACGAAGAGCAACTTTAGTAAAGCGTGTCATTGAGCTACCCTCACTCAAAGGGTAGGTTCTTGCAGCGCCCGACATGCGGGCTTAGGGTGATGCTAATTAGCCGCCGAACCACCAAGTGAGCGGTCAGACACAACTGGGGACTAGCGTGTTGGCAAACACGTGAACCTCGGGAGAAAAATCATCGTGTCAACCTTGTTCTTCCCGGTTGGTTTTACATCCCTATTACACAAGCCTTGCAATTACTTTTATACATATTAAGCTGGTGTAGTTGCTCTTGTAATTAGATAGCTGTGTAGCTTGCTAATTACCTTCTTGCTTGTATAGCATAGAAGTAGCTCCCTTGCGTGGCTAATTTGGTTTGTGTAACACTTGTTAGTCACATTACTAGTTTATGTAGCTAAGTATTTGCACTCTCTAATTTGGCATTGGTTGCCTTGTTATTGAGCATTGCTAGTGAGCTTTAGTTGGCTTGGTGGCTTTTGCTTACTAGCATGTGTAGGAGCTCCCTTGTTGCTTGAAGTACAAGTGGCATAGGTTTGTGTGACCTTGCTCCTAGAATTAGTTAGGTGAGCTCTAGCTAGCCCGGCACCTTTGTTACTTGATTAGTATTTTTGGAAGGTGCTAGAGAACATAGATAGAGGGGTGTAGTCTTGGCTAGACTGATCGTCTTAATTCCGCACTTGTTTCGGTTAGCCGACGTGATTAATTTTAGAAAAGACTATTCACCCCCCCCTCTAGTCGCCATCTCGACCCTTTCAATTGGTATTAGAGCCCAGTCTCTCATTTGTGGTCTTCACCGACCTGAGAGGATGGCGTCTAATGGGCTAGATGTTTGTGAGGCACACATTTTTGATGGCACAAACTTACACTTTGGAAAAAATCACATGCTTGATCATTTCGTTGCAAAGGGACCTAAATTTTGGTGGGTTGTCACAAGTGGTCTCACCCATGTCTTGGATCATAGAAATCTCACCAAAGCTCAAAGAGTTCTCTATGAATTTGATGCACATGCTTGTTGTTTTCTAATGGATGCTTTAAGCTTTGATTTGATGAAACAAGGTAAACATCAAGGGAACCGCTCGTGAGATATGGGAGTCCATCGAGGGAAACCTTCGGTGATTCCTCCACATGGGATGATGGCAAATTCAAGAAGGAGGATGAGCCCAAGAAGGAGATGCATGAGTGTGTTGAGTATGATCACAATTTGGTGATTGTGAAAGATTGCTCCACCTCATGGTCAGTGATGATGATGATGATCGATCCCACTACAAGTTCACTTGACAAGGTTGATGATGATGCCACAAGTGTTGCAAGTGATGATGCTACCCCATGCACACTTGATGGTGATGATGGTTCATGCTCAAGCCATGATGAAGACGCTACTACAAGCTCTCCAACTACATCACCACATTGCTTCATGTCACAAGGGTGACACCAAGGTATCAAATAATGATGTGGTTGATCATGTTGATTCATATGATGAGCTTGTTAGTAGACTTGCTAGCATGACCATGTTCTTTAGAAAATGAGAAAGCTAAACATTGAACTTAGAAAATGAAAACTCATTTCTAAAAGAACTCTTGTGAAGACATAAAAAATTACTTGATGCTTATAAATCTTCACATGATGAGCTAAAATTGAATCATGGAGACACTACTTGCATCTCATGATTTATTATTAGAACAACATGCTTCTCTCATTAAAGTGTTAACAAAGAAACTTAAAAATAATTAGAGCTCATCACAATGGATCAAATGATAAAATCGCAAAATGTTGCTAACCCTTGTGATGTAGGCAAGAAGCATGTATCCACCTCTTGTGATGATTTATTAGATATGCCATGCTCTTCGCATATAGATGCTTGTTCTACTTCTATGTCTTGTGAGACTAACCTTTTGAAGGGAGAACAATGAGCTCAAAAATGAAGTGAAGAAATTGAGGCAATAAGTTAGAGAGGGTGCTACAACTCTCAAGTCACCTTTGAGCATATGTTGAAGACTCAAAGAAACTTTGGTGACAAGAGTGGCGTCGGCTTCAAGACTAGCAAAGTCAATCATCAAGAAAGGCCGCAATGACATGAGTGGCATTGGCTTCAACAATAGCAAGATCAAAGGGAAGAGATGGGGCAAGAGAAGATATGAAAGAGAGATGAAGAAGCAAGAACAAGAGAAGCTCTCTCATTTCATGTGCTTCAAGTGCCATGAAGTGGGACATCTTGCAAATGGTTGCCCCAATGAAGGGAAGCTCAAGTTGAAGAAAGAAGAAGAGAGGCTAAGGCTTGTCAAGTGCTTCAAGTGCCCGCACTTGGGGTCATCTTACCTCAATGTGCCCAACCAAGCAATTGGTGAAGCAACAAGTGAAGCCTCAACCAAAGCCACAAGTTGAGCAAGTGAAGACACCCCAAGTTCAAATCAAGATCAACCATGAAGATGGTGGTGATTTGATGATAAAGAAGAAGAAAACAAGAAGGGGTGGAAAGGGCAAGGCATCCAATGCAAACTCAAGATGCCAAGATGATGAGCAAGAATGAAGATGAGAAGAAAGATTATGCTCACATCAAGTGCTTCAAGTGTGGAAGTGTGGGACACTTTGCCTCTAAGTGTCCTACCAAGCTTGAGAAGAAGGCTCAAGCAATCCTTGAGAGGCAAGGCAATGAGAAGCACCACATGAGCAAAGAAGAGAAGGCTCAATCAAAGAGAAAAGTGCTACTCATACCGGGAAAGGGGACACATGGCACATTCATGTCCCCTAGGTGATATTCTAAGCCTACTTCAATTGTTGATAATAATATGCTTAGAAAGGATGGCAATGGTACCTCATTGGTTTGCAATTGCAAACATCCCGCTATTCATACTAAGGCTATGCCTAAGTATGTTGCTCCTAACTTGAGAGGACCCAAACTGTTTGGGTACCATCAAAAAGTGGATGATTGATTGTAGGTACCATCGGTATTGGAGACTTGATTCAATGGTGTTCATATAATCATCATATGTTGAATCAAGCATTGAAGCTTAGTGCATATTTAACCCAATGCTAATGAAAATTGAATGAAGTCCAAGTGCTACAAACATACAAGTGTCATAGTCTAAGTTGTGGGTGATTTATTGGAATATTTGATGACCTTGCCAAATAATTGAGTTGAAGCTTGCTAGTTGGATGCTGATGAGCTAACCAAGGTATATCTCTTGTTGATCATTTCATTTGGATGCATATGAGTTGATTGAATTGGATTAAATATGCAATGCTACTGCTATGAGATGTTTGAATTGATAATTGCTTAGTAATCAAGTTTGGATTGATTTGTGTTGGATAAATTCATGAGATACTTTTAGTGAGTGGTTGAATGGATATATGTCTTATGGAAGTATTCCAACAAGTTAGTATCAAGTTTGATTCATATTTGATGAAGAATAGCTCAATTGTTGAAATCTGTCCTATATTGCAAAATCTGAGCTAGCTGTGAAACTTAGCCATGTTTGAGTATTGAACACTTATTGGATTGGCATGAAAATTGGTGTACATGCTCTAGACGTATGGTATAAGATGCTGTAAATTTCATGAGAATTGGATAAGAAATGCTTCAGTTTTGGAGTGGATCTTGTCAGCTATAGTGCAGCAGTTTTCAGCATGTAGCAGTGGTGACAGAATTGAAATATGGCAGCAATCTAGAAGTCAAATCGAGCTCAAATTTTTACAGCTGTTAGATAACTAGTAAAGAAAATCTCCACCAAATTCGTGGTATTGGATTTGTACTTTGGAGAGAATATGCTCATTCCTTTGAAGGGTACAAAATCTGTCAGAAAAGTGACAAATGTTGGATTGATCAAGAGTCACTTTGATTGAAAGGTCCTCATAGTTGGAAACATATTTACAAGTGTTTGAGGTACCTAAGTTTGGTTTTGAGATGATCTTGAAGCATGACAAGATATGAGTACAAGGCTATTTTGATTGTGGAGTGTATTTTGCACATATTTGGTACTCAAATTGGAAGATACAAGATCAAACACAAGTTGAGATGAAATTTAAGTTCTAGATATGAATGAAATTCATTTGGTAGAAAGAAAAGAACTTTAGTAAAGCATGTCATTGAGCTACCCTCACTCAAAGGGTAGGTTCTTGCGGCGCCCGACATGCGGGCTTAGCGGGTGATGCTAATTAGCCGCCGAACCACCAAGTGACGCGGTCGACACAACGGGGAACTAGCAGTGTTGGCAAACACGTGAACCTCGGGAGAAAAATAATCGTGCCAACCTTATTCTCCATTGGTTTGCATCCCTCTTACACAAGCTTGCACTTACTTTTAGACATATTAAGGCTTGTGTAGTTGCTATTGTAATTAGATAGCTGTGTAGCTTGCTAATTACCTTCTTGCTTGTGTGTAGCATAGAAGTAGCTCCCTTGCGTGGCTAATTTGGTTTGTGTTACCCTTGTTTAGTCACATTACTTTATTTAGTAGCTAAGTATTTGCACTCTCTAATTTGGCATTGGTTGCCTTGTTATTGAGCATTGCTAGTGAGCTTAGTTGGCTTGGTTGCTTTTTGCTTACTAGCATGTGTAGGAGCTTCCCTTGTTGCTTGAAGTACAAGTGGCATAGGTTTGTGTGACCTTGCTCCTAGAATTAGTTAGGTGAGCTCTAGCTAGCCTGGCACCTTTGTTTACTGATTAGTATTTTTGGAAGGTGCTAGAGAACATAGATAGAGGGGTGTAGTCTTGGCTAGACTGATCATCTTAATCCGCACTTGTTTCGGTAGCCGACGCGTCGATATTAATTTTAGGAAAAGACTATTCACCCCCCCTCTCTAGTCGCCCATCTCGACCCTCTTCAATTTGTATTAGAGCCCGTTCTCTCATTTGTGGTCTTCATCGACCTGAGAGTGATGGCGTCTAATGGGCCTAGAGTTGTGAGGCACACATTTTTGATGGCACAAAACTACACTTTGGAAAAATCACATGCTTGATCATTTTCATGCAAAGGGACCTAAATTTTTGGTGGGTCTGTCACAAGTGGTCTCACCCATGTCTTGGATCATAGAAATCTCACCAAAGATCAAAGAGTTTCTCTATGAATTTGATGCACATGCTTGTTGTTTTCTAATGGATGCTTTAGCTTTGATTTTGATGAAACAAGTAAACATCAAGGGAACCGCTCGTGAGATATGGGAGTCCCATCAAGGAAACCTTCGGTGATTCCTCCACATGGGATGATGGCAAATTCAAGAAGGAGGATGAGCCCAAGAAGGAGATGCATGAGTGTGTTGGAGTATGATCACAATTTGGTGATTGTGAAGATTGCTCCACCTCATGGTCAAGTGATGATGATGATGATCGATCCACTACAAGTTCACTTGACAAGGTTGATGATGATGCCACAAGTGTTGCAAGTGATGATGCTACCCCATGCACACCTTGATGGTGATGATGGTTCATGCTCAAGCCATGATGAAGACGCTACTACAAGCTCTCCAACTACATCACCACATTGCTTCATGTCACAAGGGTGACACCAAGGTATCAAATAATGATGTGGTTGATCATGTTGATTCATATGATGAGCTTGTTAGTAGACTTTGCTAGCAATGACCATGTCTTTAGAAAATGAGAAAGCTAAACATTGAACTTAGAAAATGAAAACTCATTTCTAAAGAAACTCTTGTGAAGAAACATAAAAATTACTTGATGCTTATAAATCTTCACATGATGAGCTAAAATTGAATCATGAGACACCTACTTGCATCTCATGATGAATTATAGAACAACATGCTTCTCTCATTAAAGTGTTAACAAGAAACTTAAAAAATAATGAGAGCTCATCACATGGATCAAATGATAAATCGCAAAATGTTGCTATCCCCTTGTGATGTAGGCAAGAAGCATGTATCCACCTCTTGTGATGATTTATTAGATATGCCATGCTCTTCGCATATAGGATGCTTGTTCTACTTCTATGTCTTGTGAGACTAACCTTTGAAGGAGAACAATGAGCTCAAAAATGAAGTGAAGAAATTGAGCAATAAGTTAGAGAGGTGCTACAACTCTCAAGTCACCTTTGAGCATATGTTGAAAGACGCAAAGAAACTTTGGTGACAAGAGTGGCGTCGGCTTCAAGACTAGCAAAGTCAATCATCAGAAAGCCGCCATATGACATGAGTGGCATTGGCTTATCAACAATAGCAAGATCAAAGGGAAGAGATGGGGCAAGAGAAGATATGAAAGAGAGATGAAGAAGCAAGAACAAGAGAAGCTCTCTCATTTCATGTGCTTCAAGTGCCATGAAGTGGGACATCTTGCAAATGGTTGCCCCAATGAAGGGAAGCTCAAGTTGAAGAAAGAAGAAGAGAGGCTAAGGCTTGTCAAGTGCTTCAAGTGCCGCACTTGGGGTCATCTTACCTCAATGTGCCCAACCAAACAATTGGTGAAGCAACAAGTGAAGCCTCAACCAAAGCCACAAGTTGAGCAAGTGAAGACACCCCAAGTTCAAATCAAGATCAACCATGAAGATGGTGGTGATTTGATGATAAAGAAGAAGAAAACAAGAAGGGGTGGAAAGGCAAGGCATCCAATGCAAACTCAAGATGCCAAGATGATGAGCAAGAATGAAGATGAGAAGAAAGATTATGCTCACATCAAGTGCTTCAAGTGTGGGAAGTGTGGGACACTTTGCCTCTAAGTGTCCTACCAAGCTTGAGAAGAAGGGCTCAAGCAATCCTTGAGAGAGGCAGGCAATGAGAAGCACCACATGAGCAAAGAAGAGAAGGCTCAATCAAAGAGAAAGTGCTACTCATGCCGGGAAAGGGGACACATGGCACATTCATGTCCCCTAGGTGATATTTCTAAGCCTACTTCAATTGTTGATATAATATACTTAGAAAGGATGGCAATGGTTACCTCATTGGTTGCAATTGCAAAACATCCCGCTATTCATACTAAGGCTATGCCTAAGTATGTTGCTCCTAACTTGAGAGGGACCCAAACTTGTTTTGAAGTACCATCAAAAAGTGGATGATTGATTGTAGGTACCATCGGCATTGGAGACTTGATTCAATGGTGTTCATATTAATCATCATATGTTGAATCAAGCATTGAAGCTTAGTGCATATTTAAAACCCAAGCTAAATGAAAATTGAATGAAGTCCAAGTGCTACAACATACAAGTGTCATATTCAAGTTGTGGTGATTTATTGAATATTTGATGACTTGCAAAATAATTGAGTTGAAGCTTGCTAGTTGGATGATCATGAGCTAACCAAGGTATATCTCTTGTTGATCATTTCATTTGGATTGCATATGAGGTTGATTGAATTGGATAAATATGCAATGCTGCTTGCTATGAGATGTTTGAATGGATAATTGCTTAGTAATCAAGTTGGATTAATTTATGTTGGATAAATTCATGAGATGACTTTTAGTGAGTGGTTTGAATGGATATATGTCTTATGGAAGTATTCAAACAAGTTAGTATCAGTTTTGATTCAATATTTGATGAGAATAGCTCAATTGTTGAAATCTGTCCTATATTGCAAAATCTGAGCTAGCTGTGAACTTAGCCATGTTTGAGTATTGAAAACTTATTGGATTGGCATGAAAATTGGTGTACATGCTCTAGACGTATGGTATAAGATGCTGTAAAATTTTCATGAGAATTGGATAAGAAATGCTTCAGTTTTGGAGTGGATCTTGTCAGCTATAGTGCAGCAGTTTTCAGCATGTAGCAGTGGTGAAAGAATTGAAATATGGCAGCAATCTAGAAGTCAAATTGAGCTCAAATTTTTACAGCTGTTAGATAACTTAGTAAAGAACATCTCCACCAAATGTCGTGGTATTTAGATTTGTACTTTGGAGAATATGCTCATTCCTTTGAAGGGTACAAAATCTGTCAGAAAAGTGACAAATGTTTGGATTGATCAAGAGTCACTTTTGATTGAAAGGTCCTCAAGTTGGAAACATATTTACAAGTGTTTGAGGTACCTAAGTTTGGTTTTGAGATGATCTTGAAGCATGACAAGATATGAGTACAAGGCTATTTTGATTGTGGAGTGTATTTTGCACATATTTGGTACTCAAATTGGAAGATCAAGATCAAACTCAAGTTGAAGATGAAATTTAAGTTCTAGATATGAATGAAAAAATCATTTGGTAGAAAGAAAAGAACTTTAGTAAAGCGTGTCATTGAGCTACCCTCACTCAACAGGGGTAGGTTTCTTGCGGTGCCCGGACGTGCGGGCTATAGCGGGTGATGCTATTAGCCGCCGAACACCAAGAGTGAAGGCGGTCGACACAATGGGGACTAGAATGTTGCAAACACCGTGAACCTCGGGAGAAAAATCATTGTGCCAACCTTGTTCTTCCAATTGGTTGGCATCCCTATTACCACAAGCTTGCAATTACTTTTATTACATATTAAGCTTGTGTAGTATGCTCTTGTAATTAGATAGCTTGTGTAGCTTGCCTAATTACCTTTTTGCTTGTGGTAGCAATAGAATGTAGCTCCCTTGCGTGGCTAATAAATTGGTTGTGTAACCTTGTTAGTCACATATACTTAGTTTATGTAGCTAAGTATTTGCACTCTCTAATTTGGCATGGGTTGCTTGTTATTGAGCATTGCTAGTGAGCATTAGTTGGCTCGGTGGCTTTGCTTCTAGCATGTGTAGGGAGCTCCCTTGTTGCTTGAAGGTACAAGTGGCATAGGTTTGTGTGACCTTTGCTCCTAGAATTAGTTTAGGTGAGCTCATAGCTAGCCCGGCACCTTGTTACTTGATTAGTATTTTTGGAAGGTGCTAGAGAACTAGATAGAGGAGGTTAGTCTTGGCTAGACGATCGTCTTAATTCCGCATTTTTCGGTTAGCCAGACATGATTAATTTAGAAAAGGACTATTCACCCCCCCTCTAGTCGCCATCTCGACCCTTTCAATGGTATTATAGAGCCCGATCTCTCATTTGTGGTCTTCACCGACCTGAGAGGATGGCGTCTAAATGGGCTAGATGTTTGTGAGGCACACATTTTTGATGCACAAACTTACACTTTGGAAAAAATCACATGCTTGATCATTTCGTGCAAAAGGACCTAAAATTTTGGTGGGGTTGTCACAAGTGGTCTCACCCATGTCTTGGATCATAGAAATCTCACCAAAGCTCAAAGAGTTCTCTATGATTTGATGCACATGCTTGTTGTTTTCTAATGGATGCTTTAAGCTTTGATTTGATGAAAACAGTAAAACATCAAGGGAACCGCTCGTTGGAGATATGGGGAGTCCATCAAGGAACTTCGGTGATTCCTCCACATGGTGGATGATGGCAAATTCAAGGAGGATTGAGCCCAAGAAGGAGATGCATGAGTGTGTTGAGTATGATCACAATTTGGTGATTGTGAAAGATTGCTCCACCTCATGGTCAAGTGATGATATGATTGATCCGATCCATACAGTTTCACTTGACAAGGTTGATGATGATGCCACAAGGGTTGCAAGTGAATGATGCTAAACCACCATGCACACTTGATGTTGATGATGGTTCATGCTCAAGCCATGATGAAGACGCTACTACAAAGCCTCTCCAACTACATCACCACATTTGCTTCATGTCACAAGGTGACACCAAGGTATCAAATAATGATGTGGTTGATCATGTTGATTCATATGATGAGCTTGTTAGTAGACTTGCTAGCATGAACCCCTGTCTTTAGAAAAGAGAAGCTAAAACATTGAACTTAGAAATGAAAACTCATTTCTAAAGAACTCTTGTGAAGAACATAAAAAATTTACTTGATGCTTATAATCACTTCACATGATGAGCTAAAATTGAATCATGGAGACACTACTTTGCATCTCATGATGAATTATTAGAACAACATTGCTTCTCTCATTAAAGTGTTAACAAAGAAACTTAAAAATAATGAGAGCTCATCACATAGATCAAATGAATAAATCGCAAAATGTTGCTAACCCTTGTGATGTAGGCAAGAAGCATGTATCCACCTCTTGTGATGATTTTATTAGATATGCCATGCTCTTCGCATATAGATGCTTGTTCTACTTCTATGTCTTGTGAGACTAACCTTTGAAGGAGAACAATGAGCTCAAAAATGAAGTGAAGAAATTGAGCAATAAGTTAGAGAGGTGCTACAACAACTCTCAAGTCAACCTTTGAGCATATGTTGAAGACTCAAAGAAACTTTGGTGACAAGAGTGGCGTTGGCTTCAAGACTAGCAAAGTCAATCATCCAAGAAAGCCGCAATGACATGAGTGGTATTGGCTCAACAATAGACAAGATCAAAGGGAAGAGATGGGGCAAGAGAGATATGAAAGAGAGATGAAGAAGCAAGAACAAGAGAAGCTCTCTCATTTCATGTGCTTCAAGTGCCATGAAGTGGGACATCTTGCAAATGGTTGCCCCAATGAAGGGAAGCTCAAGTTGAAGAAAGAAGAAGAGAGGCTAAGGCTTGTCAAGTGCTTCAAGTGCCGCACTTGGGGTCATCTTACCTCAATGTGCCCAACCAAGCAATTGGTGAAGCAACAAGTGAAGCCTCAACCAAAGCCACAAGTTGAGCAAGTGAAGACACCCCAAGTTCAAAATCAAGATCACCATGAAGATGGTGGTGATTTGATGATAAAGAAGAAGAAAACAAGAAGGGGTGGAAAGGCAAGGCATCCAATGCAAACTCAAGATGCCAAGATGATGAGCAAGAATGAAGATGAGAAGAAAGATTATGCTCACATCAAGTGCTTCAAGTGTGGAAGTGTGGGACACTTTGCCTCTAAGTGTCCTACCAAGCTTGAGAAGAAGGCTCCAGCAATCCTTGAGAGGCAAGGCAATGAGAAGCACCACATGAGCAAAGAAGAGAAGGCTCAATCAAAGAGAAAGTGCTACTCATGTCGGGAAAGGGGACACGTGGCACATTCATGTCCCCTAGGTGACATTTCTAAGCCTACTTCAATTGTTGATAATAATATGCTTAGAAAGGATGGCAATGGTACCTCATTGGTTGCAATTGCAAAACATCCCGCTATTCATACTAAGGCTATGCCTAAGTATGTTGCTCCTAACTTGAGAGGACCCAAACTTGTTTGGGTACCATCAAAAAGTGGATGATTGATTGTAGGTACCATCGGCATTGGAGACTTGATTCAATGGTGTTCATATTAATCATCATATGTTGAATCAAGCATTGAAGCTTAGTGCATATTTAACCCAATGCTAAATGAAATTGAATGAAGTCCAAGTGCTACAACATACAAGTGTCATATTCAAGTTGTGGTGATTTATTGGAATATTTGATGACTTGCAAATAATTGAGTTGAAGCTTGCTAGTTGGATGATGATGAGCTAACCAAGGTATATCTCTTGTTGATCATTTCATTTGGATGCATATGAGTTGATTGAATTGGATAAATATGCAATGCTACTTGCTATGAGATGTTTGAATGGATAATTGCTTAGTAATCAAGTTTGGATTGATTTGTGTTGGATAAATTCATGAGATGACTTTTAGTGAGTGGTTTGAATGGATATGTCTTATGGAAGTATTCAAATAAGTTAGTATCAAGTTTGATTCATATTTGATGAAGAATAGCTCAATTGTTGAAATCTGTCCTATATTGCAAAATCTGAGCTAGCTGTGAACTTAGCCATGTTTGAGTATTGAAAACTTATTGAATTGGCATGCAAATTGGTGTACATGCTCTAGACGTATGGTATAAGATGCTGTAAAATTTTCATGAGAATTGGATAAGAAATGCTTCAGTTTTGGAGTGGATCTTGTCAGCTATAGTGCAGCAGTTTTCAGCATGTAGCAGTGGTGGAAGAATTGAAATATGGCAGCAATCTAGAAGTCAAATCGAGCTCAAATTTTTACAGCTGCTAGATAACTTAGTAAAGAACATCTCCACCAAATTTCGTGGTATTTGGATTTGTACTTTGGAGAATATACTCATTCCTTTGAAGGGTACAAAATCTGTCAGAAAAGTGACAAATGTTGGATTGATCAAGAGTCACTTTGATTGAAAGGTCCTCAAGTTGGAAACATGTTTACAAGTGTTTGAGGGTACCTAAGTTTGGTTTTGAGATGATCTTGAAGCATGACAAGATATGAGTACAAGGCTATTTTGATTGTGGAGTATATTTGCACATATTTGGTACTCAAATTGGAAGATCAAGATCAAACTCAAGTTGAAGATGAAATTTAAGTTCTAGATATGAATGAAAATCATTTGGTAGAAAGAAAAGAACTTTAGTAAAGCATGTCATTGAGCTACCCTCACTCAAAGGGTAGGTTCTTGCGGCGCCCGACGTGCGGGCTTAGCGGGTGATGCTAATTAGCCGCCGAACCACCAAGTGAGCGGTCGAAACAACGGGGACTAGCGTGTTGGCAAACACGTGAACCTCAGGAGAAAAATCATCGTGCCAACCTTGTTCTTCCCATTGGTTTGCATCCCTATTACACAAGCTTGCAATTACTTTTATACATATTAAGCTTGTGTAGTTGCTCTTGTAATTAGATAGCTTGTGTAGCTTGCTAATTACCTTCTTGCTTGTGTAGCATAGAAGTAGCTCCCTTGCGTGGCTAATTTGGTTTGTGTAACCTTGTTAGTCACATTACTTAGTTTATGTAGCTAAGTATTTGCACTCTCTAATTTGGCATTGGTTGCCTTGTTATTGAGCATTGCTAGTGAGCTTAGTTGGCTTGGTGCTTTTGCTTACTAGCATGTGTAGGAGCTCCCTTGTTGCTTGAAGTACAAGTGGCATAGGTTTGTTTGACCTTGCTCCTAGAATTAGTTAGGTGAGCTCTAGCTAGCCTGGCACCTTTGTTACTTGATTACTATTTTTGGAAGGTGCTAGAGAACATAGATAGAGGAGTGTAGTCTTGGCTAGACCGATCGTCTTAATTCCGCACTTGTTTCGGTTAGCCGACACGATTAATTTTAGAAAAGACTATTCACCCCCCCTCTAGTCGCCATCTCGACCCTTTCAATTGGTATTAGAGCCCGATCTCTCATTTGTGGTCTTCACCGACCTGAGAGGATGGCGTCTAATGGGCTAGATGTTTGTGAGGCACACATTTTGATGGCACAAACTTACACTTTGGAAAATCACATGCTTGATCATTTTCGTGCAAAGGGACCCTAAATTTTGGTGGGTTGTCACAAGTGGTCTCACCCATGTCTTGGATCATAGAAATCTCACCAAAGCTCAAAGAGTTCTCTATGAATTTGATGCACATGCTTGTTGTTTTCTAATGGATGCTTTAAGCTTTGATTTGATGAAACAAGTAAACATCAAGGGAACCGCTCGTGAGATATGGGAGTCCATCGAGGAAACCTTCGGTGATTCCTCCACATGGGATGATGGCAAATTCAAGAAGGAGGATGAGCCCAAGAAGGAGATGCATGAGTGTGGTTGAGTATGATCACAATTTGGTGATTGTGAAAGATTGCTCCACCTCATGGTCAAGTGATGATGATGATGATCGATCCACTACAAGTTCACTTGACAAGGTTGATGATGATGCCACAAGTGTTGCAAGTGATGATGCTACCCCATGCACACTTGATGGTGATGATGGTTCATGCTCAAGCCATGATGAAGACGCTACTACAAGCTCTCCAACTACATCACCACATTGCTTCATGTCACAAGGTGACACCAAGGTATCAAATAATGATGTGGTTGATCATGTTGATTCATATGATGAGCTTGTTAGTAGACTTGCTAGCATGACCATGTCTTTAGAAAATGAAGAAAGCTAAAACATTGAACTTAGAAAATGAAAACTCATTTCTAAAGAACTCTTGTGAAGAACATAAAAATTACTTGATGCTTATAAATCTTCACATGATGAGCTAAAATTGAATCATGAGACACTACTTGCATCTCATGATTTATTATTAGAACAACATGCTTCTCTCATTAAAGTGTTAACAAAGAAACTTAAAAATAATGAGAGCTCATCACATGGATCAAATGATAAATCGCAAAATGTTGCTAACCCTTGTGATGTAGGCAAGAAGCATGTATCCACCTCTTGTGATGATTATTAGATATGCCATGCTCTTCGCATATAGATGCTTGTTCTACTTCTATGTCTTGTGAGACTAACCTTTTGAAGGAGAACAATGAGCTCAAAAATGAAGTGAAGAAATTGAGCAATAAGTTAGAGAGGTGCTACAACTCTCAAGTCACCTTTGAGCATATGTTGAAGACTCAAAGAAACTTTGGTGACAAGAGTGGCGTCGGCTTCAAGACTAGCAAAGTCAATCATCAAGAAAGCCGCAATGACATGAGTGGCATTGGCTTCAACAATAGCAAGATCAAAGGGAAGAGATGGGGCAAGAGAAGATATGAAAGAGAGATGAAGAAGCAAGAACAAGAGAAGCTCTCTCATTTCATGTGCTTCAAGTGCCATGAAGTGGGACATCTTGCAAATGGTTGCCCCAATGAAGGGAAGCTCAAGTTGAAGAAGAAGAAGAAGAGAGGCTAAGGCTTGTCAAGTGCTTCAAGTGCCGCACTTGGGGTCATCTTACCTCAATGTGCCCAACCAAGCAATTGGTGAAGCAACAAGTGAAGCCTCAACCAAAGCCACAAGTTGAGCAAGTGAAGACACCCCAAGTTCAAATCAAGATCAACCATGAAGATGGTGGTGATTTGATGATAAAGAAGAAGAAAACAAGAAGGGGTGGAAAGGCAAGGCATCCAATGCAAACTCAAGATGCCAAGATGATGAGCAAGAATGAAGATGAGAAGAAAGATTATGCTCACATCAAGTGCTTCAAGTGTGGAAGTGTGGGACACTTTGCCTCTAAGTGTCCTACCAAGCTTGAGAAGAAGGCTCAAGCAATCCTTGAGAGGCAAGGCAATGAGAAGCACCACATGAGCAAAGAAGAGAAGGCTCAATCAAAGAGAAAGTGCTACTCATGGGAAAGGGGACACATGGCACATTCATGTCCCCTAGGTGATATTTCTAAGCCTACTTCAATTGTTGATAATAATATGCTTAGAAAGGATGGCAATGGTACCTCATTGGTTGCAATTGCAAAACATCCCGCTATTCATACTAAGGCTATGCCTAAGTATGTTGCTCCTAACTTGAGAGGACCCAAACTTGTTTGGGTACCATCAAAAAGTGGATGATTGATTGTAGGTACCATCGGCATTGGAGACTTGATTCAATGGTGTTCATATTAATCATCATATGTTGAATCAAGCATTGAAGCTTAGTGCATATTTAACCCAATGCTAAATGAAAATTGAATGAAGTCCAAGTGCTACAACATACAAGTGTCATATTCAAGTTGTGGTGATTTATTGGAATATTTGATGACTTGCAAATAATTGAGTTGAAGCTTGCTAGTTGGATGATGATGAGCTAACCAAGGTATATCTCTTGTTGATCATTTCATTTGGATGCATATGAGTTGATTGAATTGGATAAATATGCAATGCTACTTGCTATGAGATGTTTGAATGGATAATTGCTTAGTAATCAAGTTTGGATTGATTTGTGTTGGATAAATTCATGAGATAACTTTTAGTGAGTGGTTTGAATGGATATATGTCTTATGGAAGTATTCAAACAAGTTAGTATCAAGTTTGATTCATATTTGATGAAGAATAGCTCAATTGTTGAAATCTGTCCTATATTGCAAAATCTGAGCTAGCTGTGAACTTAGCCATGTTTGAGTATTGAAAACTTATTGGATTGGCATGAAAATTGGTGTACATGCTCTAGACGTATGGTATAAGATGCTGTAAAATTTTCATGAGAATTGGATAAGAAATGCTTCAGTTTTGGAGTGGATCTTGTCAGCTATAGTGCAGCAGTTTTCAGCATGTAGCAGTGGTGAAAGAATTGAAATATGGCAGCAATCTAGAAGTCAAATCGAGCTCAAATTTTTACAGCTGTTAGATAACTTAGTAAAGAACATCTCCACCAAATTCGTGGTATTTGGATTTGTACTTTGGAGAATATGCTCATTCCTTTGAAGGGTACAAAATCTGTCAGAAAAGTGACAAATGTTGGATTGATCAAGAGTCACTTTGATTGAAAGGTCCTCAAGTTGGAAACATATTTACAAGTGTTTGAGGTACCTAAGTTTGGTTTTGAGATGATCTTGAAGCATGACAAGATATGAGTACAAGGCTATTTGATTGTGGAGTGTATTTTGCACATATTTGGTACTCAAATTGGAAGATCAAGATCAAACTCAAGTTGAAGATGAAATTTAAGTTCTAGATATGAATGAAAATCATTTGGTAGAAAGAAAAGAACTTTAGTAAAGCGTGTCATTGAGCTACCCTCACTCAAGGGGTAGGTTATTGCGGCGCCCGACGTGGGCTTAGCGGGGTGATGCTAATTAGCCACCGAACCACCAAGTGAGTGGTCGACACAACGGGGACTAGCGTGTTGGCAAACACGTGAACCTCGGGAGAAAAATCATCATGTCAACCTTGTTCTTCCCGTTGGTTTGCATCCCTATTACACAAG